>NW_012137969.1:4249620-4280482 GCF_000956105.1 Propithecus coquereli
ACAAGCACCAGTTCCCCTTTGCCTGTCCCCTCCTGGCTGCATGGAAAGTGGGCTCAATGCTAGAGATGACTACGAAGCAACAAGCATGAAAACAAGGCACCGAGTTATTTTAACAGAAAGAACTTGATACGGAGAACTGTTGACTAGGTATAAAGTTGTAAACTAGGTAACTGAAAGGGCAAAAAGAGAATTCTAAGTGTATCTTGGAGGCAGCAACTGGAAGGAGTAGATACTACCCCTGGTGGGGGGTGGGGAGGCACAAAATGAAGAAGTTGGAATTATTGTAATTTTGGAACTTAGAGGAGCTAAAACTCCAATTTATGAGGATGGGAGCTGGCTAGTGCTGGTGACTATGGGGGTCTCAATGAGGCTGCTTCTGTAAAGTGTTAGAAAAATGGCAGGCAAGATTTAGCTGCTGCTACAGGGAGGAACTGATGATACAAGAGTAAAG
The DNA here is from genome assembly GCF_000956105.1 of Propithecus coquereli. Taxonomy (NCBI): domain Eukaryota; kingdom Metazoa; phylum Chordata; class Mammalia; order Primates; family Indriidae; genus Propithecus; species Propithecus coquereli. The sequence continues at coordinate 4,250,072 of NW_012137969.1, forward strand.
AAGTTTTGCTAGGATCAAGCTCAAAGGGACAGGAAACAGGTGGAGACCCAAAGGAAAGGAACAGGAAGGAGGAAGTCCTTCCTTCCTCTTCTGGCCCTGCAGTCTTTCTCTATTGCCACCTATGGGAAGAGCCTAAGAACAGAAAAGCATGGTGAGGTCTCCGCTTCAACGTCACAAAGCCCAGCATAAAGGGTGGATTTGAAGCGGAGAGGCCATAACTTAGTAACTGGCATGTTTCATTTTCCTTTTCCCTGGAGGAAGCCTCTCTGCCAATGGTTTTGATCATAGGTTGTTTGCTTTTCCTTATGCATGCAACCCTTAATAACATGGTTTGAGTTTACTGCTTCTAAAAACTGTTTATGATTGGGTTTATACTGTATATGGTCTTTTGTGTCTGGCTTTGGGAATTGTTTGGAGATGCATCTATACTTTGCTCCTGGCAGTAGTTCATTCATTTCCAATGCTTCATAGTATTCCACTGTATGAATACACCATACTTTATTCATTCAATTGTTGATGGACATTTTTAGCTATTACTGAACAAGCAGTTCTTGCATGTGTATCCTAGTGTACGTGTTTCTCTGGGGTGGTGGTTTTCAAAATGTGGTCCCCAGACCTGGAGCATCAGCAACACCTGGGAACTTGTTAGAAATGCACATTCTCAGGTCCCACCCCAAACATACTGACTCAAACTCTGGGAGTGGGGCCCGAAAGCCCTCCAGGGGATTCTGATGCATGCTAAGGTTTGAGAATCATTGTTCTGGGTTATGGATGTAGAAGTAGATTTGCTGAGTGATAGGATACGAAAAGTTCAAATTTTCTAGGTAATGCCAAAGTGTTTTTCAAAGTTATTGTACCAATCTACACTCCCACCTGGAGGGTATGAGTTCCCATCACTCTACATCTTTGCCATCAGTGCACTCAGTCAGACTTTTAAATTTTTGCCAGTCTGGAGGGGATAAATACATCTCATTATTGTTTTACTAGGCACTTGTATGACTTCTAATGAGGCTGAATTATTACTGGCCATTCGGATGGTCTCTTTTGTGAAGTGTCTATATCAGTCTTTTGCCCATTTTTCTATTGGGTCATTTGTTTTCTCTTATTGGTTTGAAGTTCTTTGACTGGTTGGTTATGTGTGTTGCAGATATCTTCCAGCACTTGGTGATCACCCTTTTCATTTTCATTTTCTTTTTGTTGCTGTACTTGGATGAACACTCTCTTGATTTTTTTTTTTTTTGGTGGAAGTGCTGGAGAATGAACCTGGGGCCTCGTGCTCTTAATTTTAATTCAGTCAAATTTATCACTATTTTCCTTTATGATTAATGTTTTTAATAACTTATTTAAGACATTATTTTCTACCACAGTGTCATGAAGATATTCTCCCATAATGTCTGTTTAAAATTTTAATCTTGGCTGAGGCAAGAGAATCACTTGCGCCCAGGAGTCTGAGGTTGCTGTGAGCTAGGCTGATACCACGGCACTCTAGCCCAGGTGACAGAGAGAGACTCTCTTAAAAAAAAAAAATACAATTTTAATCTCACCTGTAGTCCCACCTACTGAGGAGGCTGAGGCAGAAGGATCACTTGAGCCCAGGAGTTTGAGACCAGACTGGGCAGCATATCAAGACTCCACCTCAAAAAAACCCCAACTTTACAGCTTTGCCTTTTACATTTAATTTTTTAATCCACCTGGAATCGATTTTTGCATACAGTATAAGGCAGGGCTTCAATTTCTTTTACTGTATGAATGCCTTGTTTTCTTAGCACCATTGACTGAAAAGTATGTCTTTTCCCCAGAGCTCTGCAGTGCGACTTTTATGATACAGTAGATGGATCTGTTTCTGAGCTATTTGTCCTGTTTTGTTGGTATATTCATATATACTTAAATCAATACCATATTGTGTTAAGTGTCATAGCATTAAAATAATTATTAAAATCTGGTCGGGCCAGTGCCCCCACCTTGTTCTTCTGTGGGTTTGTCTTGGCTATTCTTTGCTCTTTGTGTTCCTATGTAAGTTTTAGAATAAGCTTGCCAAGTTTCATAATAAAAATGTTTGGATTTTTATTAGGATTGCATTTATTCAATTTGGGGAAGAACTGGCATCTTCACAATACTGAGTTTTCTAATCCACAAAAAATAGTGCATCCGTCCATCTATTTAGTCCTTTTAAATGCCTCTAAATGAGATTTTATAATATCCCTGCAGATATTGTACCTATCTTTTCTTAAATTCATTCCTGTGTCCTTCATATTTTTTATGCTACTTTACATGGTATTTTTTCTTAAACATCATTTGCTGTTTGTAGCTGGTATATAGGAATACAACTGATTACATACCTAGCAGCCTTGTTCAACTCATTAAATCTAATCATATATACATTGATAATTTTGAGGTCTCCATATATCCAATCATATAATTTGCAAATAATGACAGTTTTGTTTTTTTTTTATTTTTATTTTTAAACTCTTCATTTTTTGATTTATTTTTCTTGCTTTAGTGTGCTGGCTAGTACCTCCAGTAAAATTTTGAATAGAAATGCATCCTTTGCTAGTTCCTAGTCTCAAAGGGAACACTTGGGTATTTCATCATTAAGTCTGATGTGTGCCACGGGGTCTTGTAGGGACCCTACACCAAACATCCTGCTTGCTAGCTGTACAAAGGAGTACAAATATTCTGAGCATGTGAAGTTTGCCCTTGACATAATCTTACAATCTGTTTACCTGATGTACTGTTTAATTTTTAAGAACAAGCAGTTCGTATGATGTAGCTTGTTAAAACTATCGTCTGATTCTGCTTATGGGCCTGATGGCAGTTGTTTCACTCAGCTGAAAACCCAGTGAGAGCAGCAAGCGCCCCTGGGTGTGGAGTGTAAGTGATAATGGTGCCTGTTGCAGGCTGCTGTTACCAAAACCGTGTGCTCCATGCAATCTTCCCGCCACACTGCGCTGCCAAGCATGTTTGAGTCTGGAGGCTTCCCAGGGATTTAATTTAATCTCAAAGGACTATAAAAAGAGGGTCTCTATTTCCTCTACTGCTGTCACTCACAGCGGAAGGATTCTCCATCTCAGAGGAGTTTCAGGTCCAATTGTTTCCTTGCACCCATTTTCTTATTGTCAGGATGAGTTAACAGGGTTGTCTATAATTTTGCCTTTGGCTCACACATTTCCCTGGGCGTTTCATGCCTCCCCTCACATGCCACACTTGCCTGTGGACATCCTCCTCACCCTTCAAGGCCCCACTCCAAATGCCAACACCTCTGGTCACCTGCAGCCAGAAGTGATTCCTTCTTCCCCAGACACCCCCTGTGGGCAGGGGGTGTATTCGTTCGCTAGAGCTGCTAGAACGGAGCACCACAAGCTGGGCAGGAGAGTGCGACCCACTGCTGTGTTCTCAGGTGCTCTTGTAGCATAGACCACGGGGCCTCCTCAGGCTTCACCATACGCTGAAAATATGGGGTTGGCTTCCCGTCTAGAAGGTTTCCTGGGCCATGGCCTCCTCTGAACAGAGCTGATCTCCATTCTGTCTATGAGTTTGCTACAGCTGCTGTAACAAAGTGTCACAGACCAAGTGGCTTAAATGACAGAAATCTATTCTCTTGTGGTTCTGGAGGCTGGACAACCAAGATCAAGGTGTTGGCAGCGCCATGTTCCCTCTGAGACGCTGGCGCAGGGTCTGCCCAGGCCTTTTGCCAGCTTCCAGCAGCTCCTTGGCTTGTGGCAGCATCTCTCTGATCTTCCCGTGGTGCTCTGCCTGTGTGTGTGTGTCTGTCTCCAAATTCCTCCTTTTATAAGCACACTAGTCATGTCGGGTCAGGGGCCTGCCCCCTCCAGTGTGACCTCATCATAACTAATTATATCTGAAATGTCCTTATTTCTAAATAAGGCCACATTTGAGTATGGAGGATTAAGACTTCGACATATGAATTTCAGGGGGTACAAAATTCAACCCATAACAGTGACCAACATAATTGATCATCTGAAACTGGGACATTTTTGAGAGTAGAACGAGGCACTTTTATAATTACGCCAGGGTCACAGGTGTAATCTGTGAGTGTGGGGGTGACCCTGGAGGAGTGGGTCGCCCTGCGCAGGGGGACTTCAGGGGACTCACACCACGCACGGACTTAAGTCCAGCGGCGGCTCGGTTAGACGGCTTCTGACAGCAGACAGCAGAAAGCCCAACTCAACTCGCTCCCACACCGAGGGGATTTATGATCTTACATAGTAGGAACTTAGGAGATGGGGTGGTCCTGGGTAGGCTGGCTCTGACTCTGCAATGTCTTCGAGGACTCAGTTCCTTTGTCATTTGATCCTCTGTCCTTGGTGCGGTGGCTTTAAGGATTTCAAGGTGATTGCAGGGATCTCAGGCCTTCCATCTTCATGAGTCAGGATCCAGTAGCCATTTTTGCTTTATTCATTTCTTTTTCGGAACAGAGACCCTTTTCTCGGGCACTCCCTTCCCCCGGCGCACGTCCCCTCTTGTCTCATTGGCCAAAATGACACCACATGCCTGGGCCTGAACCAACTCCCGGCAAGGGCTTAGAGATAACCTTGCTTTTCTTGGTTCTGTCATGATTCTGTCTTAGGGGCTGGGGTCCACCTCCCCTCAAGCTGGTGAAAAGCGAATATGTGGACAAAATCTGGGCTCTCTGGCTAGAAAAGCATGGTCAGGCACTACGTAGGCAACCAGAAGGTGTCTGCTACAATGGGGCAGAGAACAGGACGCTGGAAACAGCAGCATGTAAGGAATGGAGAGAAGGAGAGATGTTCACACCTGGCTGTCGAAGCAGAAACAAGGAACCACGAGTCTTTAAGGCGTTAGTTATTCTTCCTAGGACAGTTGTCAAATGCAATGTTTTGGGAAGTTGCCAGTAGTAGCCACTTCCAGGAAATTATTCAGGTGGTTTTGCCATTGCCCTGGTCTGAAACCATCTCACTCCAGATTGCTGTGCAACACAGTCTTACTGCAAAGTGCCAGGGAGGAAGAGGCCTCATTAAAGATGATTGTTACCAAGCAACAAGCGAGTACATCAAGAATTGAACAAAAGGAACTTAAATGGACCACAAAAGTCAATTATCAAAAAAAAAAAAAAAAAAAGAAAAATGGTAGCATAGGGGAGAAAAAGAATATTATACAGTTCCAGTTTCTGTTACATTTCACTTTTAAAACTATACTTCTCTCAATTACAACTGCAACAGGCATTCATTGTAAGAAATCAGGGAAATATATATAAAAAAGAAACTAATCTCATGCATAATCTTACTGCTGGCTACTTTCAGTTTCTCATCTTGCTTTTTTCCACTTGATATGGTATTTCCCCATTTTATTACAAATTCTTTGTTGACATCATTTTTAGTACCTGTATAGTATGTGCACTCATTACGCTTTGCAGAACACTGTAAGTTTGTGCTTTGGGAGGAATAGCAAGAGAGCGCCAGAGGACAAGGGGGTGAGTTGGGTACCAAAGTGCAAACCTTCCTCACTATTCTTATTTGTTAAACTTTGAAGTAAGGCTGGAGGTTTAGAAAAAAAAAGCCCCTGTTGAGGATGAGAGAAACATCTCTGAATTTTTTTGTAGGACCCATGCATTGATTTGTGCTGCAAACTGTTACGCAAAACACAAAACTTCCCAATCATTTGAGGCTTTTTTTAATGATCAGCCGGGTTCCTGAGCTCTTCCTGGGGAATAACAGTGAGCAGGCCCTCAGCTCTACCTGAAGTTTCCTACCTTTACAGGTGGGATTATTCCTTGGGAAGCACTGTGGGGCCATTATTATATCCATCTCCCCTGTTAGAGTGTCATGTTTTTAGTTGGAAAAAACCTCACAATCGTAAAGGCACTTGAATCAGTACACTAAGTAAAGAAGACCCGCCCTCACCCATGTGGGCAGGCGCCACCCGCCGCGTTGAGGGCCTGGACAGAACAAGTAGGTAGAGGAGAGGCGACTGGCGCTCTCTGCTCTAGCCGAGACACTTGTCTTTGCTGCCCTCGGACATCGGTGCTCCTGGTTCTCAGGCCTTTGGACTCAGACTGGGATGACATCACTGGCTTTCCTGCGGGTGGCAGATCATGGGACATCACCTCCATGATCATGTCAGCCAAACCCTCGTAACAAATCTCTTCCTATCTATCTCTACCCCATTGACTGTTTCTCTGGAGAACCCTGACTAATGCAATACCTAAAGTGGTTAAGTTCCACCCATTTAATTCTGTTAATCTCTGAGGAACGAGTAGGCACTGCCAATCACAAGTCAAGTAATACCTGTTTCTCAGGTTTATTTTCTTAGAGATAAGAGCAGCTGACCGTTAGGTTGAAGCACCATATTGACCATCCAATGGCAGACGGTGTCCTCATGGTCTGTAGGGCAGCAGGACATGGGAAACCAGCCCTTGCGTCTCAGTCCTCCTCATTGTTCCAGAGGCCAAGTTCAGGGGTAAGAAAATGGACTTTGGAGCAAGATAGACCTGGGCTCAAACCTGGCTCTCTCCTAAGTGACTCGTTCTTGTGACCTCGGGGGATGTTGCTTGACCTCAGGGGACCTTGGTGTGCTTGTGTGTAAAATAGGAAAATAATACCTGCCTGATTGAAGCTCAGCACAGGGTGATTATTGTCATAGAAGGTGTCCAGGACTTCAAACCCAAGGATGCTTCTTGTTCTTGGTGAGATGAAGTGTGTATGTAGGCTTGGTTATAGGTTTGGGAAAAACAGGTAAAAAATCAGAAAACTAATGTATTAGTATTCTCCAAAGAAACAGAACCGTGTGTGTGTGTGTGTGTGTGTGTGTGTGTGTGTGTGTGAATAGTTTTGTTGTAAGGAACTGGTTCATGCGATTATGGAGACTGGCCAGTCCAAAATCGGCAGTTGGTAACCTAGAGACCCAGGAGGGTGGATGTTCCAGTTCAAGTCTGAAGCCAGCTTGCCAGAAAAATTCTCTCTTACGATGGGAGGGTCGGCCTTTGTGTTCTATTCAGGCCCTCAGCTGACTCGATGACACCTACTCTAAGTTTAGTGACTGGATGGCATCTATTCTAAGTTTACTGATGACATTACTCTAAGATTTAAATGTTAGTCTCATTCAGAAACACCCTCACAGAAACACCCAGAATAACGTCTGATCCAGTATCTGGGCACTGTGGTTCTGCCAAGTTGACACATAAAAAAATTAACCATCACACCTAATAAAAGCAACAACACTGACCTTGTTGTTGGAATGGTCTCCTGGTAGATCAGAAACTCCACGGAGAGACAGAGGCTGCGTCTGGAGCCGGCTTTTCCGCACAGAACTTGCCTGTTTCTGACAAACCCACCGTGAATGATGGCAGATGAGAGTGGGACCCACGGATCCGAGGCAGGGAGCAGAGCCCGCCACTCGGTCACCAGCCGGCTGGGCTACAAGAACCCGGCAAACCCCTAGCCTCATCTGCTCACTAAAATGTCACAGAAAGACCTTCCCAGGCATTGGGAACCTGGGGAACCCCCTTTATAGTTGGGGAACAGGCTCAGAGAGGAGAAGGGATGTGGTCCAGGTGACGCAACAAGCCTGTGACGTGGCTGGGCTCAGTTTCTTCATTTGTAAAACGGGAGGGTGGGACCACCTTCAGTCTCCTCCTGAGCTGCGCTGGTGATTTGATTCATTTGCTGTACTGGGCAGAGCGCTTCCCATCGCAGGCGGTGAAACAGTGACGGGTGTGCGAGGCTCAAGCGACCGAATCCACGAGCGGGGTTGGCCCAGCCCTGTCGCCACCTGCTCCCAGCCCCAAACCTCGGCGTGGTCCTTGAGCTCTCTCTTTTTGTCCTCTCTCTTCAGGATCTACAGCAGACTCCCTCGGGTCTCCCCTCCACACCTCTGCAGAAGGCACAGCCTCTACCACTCTCCAACCCACCTTCACCGCTAAGACCCTGCTCCAAACCAAACCACCCTCCCCCTGGACTTGACCTGCCCTCTCGCTGGACTCGTTTTCTCTCTCTGTCCCTCCTTCTGTGTAATCCCAGCGCGGCACCCAGGTGATTCCTTGGAAGGGTAAGGCCCTCCCCTGCTCCACGGCGTACCGTCTCATGGAAAGCCAAAGCCGCAGTGACGACAGCGACCCACGAGGCCCTACGAGGTCTCCGTCCCCACCCCTTGCTGGCTCTGCCTCAGCCGAGTGACCTCGAAGGCAGAGCTAGAGCCCTGTGGCCACAGCCAAGGAACTCCTGGAGCCAACAGAAGCTGGAAGGGACAAGGGCAGATCCTTCCCCGGAGCCCTTGGAAGGAGTGCAGCCCTGCTGACGCCTTGCTTTTGGACTTTTGGTTTCCAGAACTGGGAGGGAATAAATTCCTGTTGTTTCAATCCTCCCAGTTGGAGGTAATTTGTTAACAGTGGCCACAGGAAACTATTCCTTGCTTTCCTCAAACAAACTTGATCTGCCTAGGCCTTGGGGCCTTGGCACTGCAGTCCCCTGGGACCCTGCCCCAGATATCTGCATGGCTCATTTCCTTGCCTCAGTTTACCCTATGCCTCAGAGCCTGGGACACTCTTTGGCACATGGTAAATTCCAAACGAATCTAGGCATTAAAAAAGCCCTGTAAATCCTGTGGATGAAATTACATCAAACTTTGTACTCGAGGAATCACAGCGTGTGTGCTTGATACCAAGACAGCCAAATGTCACAACGGAAGTTCCAGGCGAGTCAGGCTCTGTCTGTCCTCTCCCTGCCTACTGTCAGTGTGAACACGGGCGACACTTTTGACCTTCCTTCATTTCCTAATCTGTAAAATGGGGTTAAGAGCAAATTGTCCAGCCAACCTAACGCATCCAAGCATTTTGAAAACTGAGAAGAGTTTTCCAAGTAAAAGGTGTCACTCATCCATTCACCTATTCACCAAATGTTATTGAGACCCCATTACATGCCAGAACAAGTACAACTACTACAACACAATGAGCAAAATCAGATTTGGCCTCTGCTCAGCTGGAGAGATAGATACTATGTACTATTTAGCTACTGCTGCTGTATGGCTGCGTAACAAACAGCTTCCCCTCCCCAAAGCCAAGAAGTTTAAACAATAAGCATGTACCTCTCCATCAGGGGTCTGCGGGTTGGCTAAAGCTCTGCTGGGCTCCACTGGGCCTGGCTCCAGTTGCCAGCTGGGGTCAGGTCTCCTCCTTGGTCTCCTCATTCTCCTTGGCCAGTCACCACACAGGACATGTTCTTATCATAGGTGGCTGAACGGTAAGAGAGCTGGCAGAAACTTACTGTGCTTCTTAGGGTCTCAGCTTGGAGCTAGCACAGCGTGGGCTTCTACTTGAATTCCACTGGCCAAAGCAAGTCACATGGCCAGGCCCCAAATCGATGGGGACATAATGCCATCTTTTCTACTGGGAGGCATGCAAAGTTGCATGGCGAAAAATGGCGATGTATAATCTTACCGCAAGGTGCTAAAGGACTGGGGACCATCTACCACATAGTGTTTAAATAATTCCTAAATGCATATTATGTGCCGGATGCCACTGTGCTGTGATCAAAAACAAACAAATGAACAATGCCACCGTGCAATCTCTCACTGCAGTGCAGACTTTGTTTCTATCGTGTCTTATTTCTGCTTTAGATTCATAAGATGACTGCTGTATCCAAGCCATGCCAAATTCTATACTTTGAAGTATACCCCTGCCTTGCTAGGCCAAGGACGGTGCTTTTTCAATGAATTGCTGTATCTCTATGCATTTGATTTTCTAAGCTGATGTTATGCACTTGTTTTGGACGGACTTCTGCCCTCAGATATGAACGTCTGACACTCAAATGCAATTGAAGCCCGCTTTTTCCTTTTTTTAAAGAAAATTTATATGAAAAAGAATACGCTTCCTCTGGGAGGCATAAAAATCTAGGGCTGTTGCCCCTTCTGCCTGATAGGAACCACAGTCTCTGGCTAAACAGGCGGCATTTCTCTCCAACAGGACAGTCCGCAAGCACACGCACAGGTAGCAGACCTGGTCCCGGGGGCCATGAGGACTTGTCTGGGGAGATGACTGCTTGGCGTTTTGGCCTGTGGTCTTCTGTTTAAAAACAGAAGCCAAACTTTATAGATTGATGAATAATGAGATGTTAGTTGCTGGTTAATGCAGGACAGCAACATCAAACAGAAGAGAGAGAGACAAAGGAGTTGTGGTTATGTCTAAGGTCATGTCTAAGGATGAGAGGAAATGGGATTTTTGTGTTTTTCTCTCTCATGCTCCTAGTATACGTGTCCTTTTTAAAAAAAAAAAATCATACAATTGGGTCTTTTTGGTGTCTAAACTAAAACAAGGAAGGGGCTGCGTGAAGGCGAGACCCCTGGCGCCCCGGCCCTGCTTCCTGCACGGAGTGGAGCTGGTCGCATTCCAAACCCCCCTCTCCACGCAGCCCGGCAGCCTCTCTTGTTTGTGTGCGAGTCCGGGAGGCCAAGGCGACTCGTTAATGTTAGGTTGGCGTGAGGGGTTGGGGGAATCTTTCTGCTCAGGCCTCTGCAAAGCTCTTCCTGCTTAGAAAAGAGGTTTTGTTTGACTCTTTTTTTCAGCCTCTGAGGCACCGAGGGGAGTGATTAATAGAGAACCACCTCCAGATTTCAATAGAGCAGCAGCGTGAGCTCCCAGGGCCAGTCTGGCCTTTGTTCCACAGAAAACGGCGATAAAGCCTGCTGAGCTGCTTGCTTGCAATCCAGCCCTCATCCGGCTCGTCTGGTCTTTGCCAGGCTAACCTCACGACCTAAGCCGGCCTGGGAAGATTCGCCGGCCCGTCGGCGGGGGGCCTGTCTCCTTGGCAAAGCACTTGGGGCCGCAGCTGGGGCCCAGGGACCCTCCGCTTCTTTTGTGCAATTCTGCAGACAAGAGCAAACGTGCAAGGGCCAGGCCGGTGGTGTCCAGGCTTCCGGGAAGGGGCCTGGGGGACTCCAAGGATAGCTGAGCCCCAGGCCTCTGTGGCTGGGGTGGCAGGGAGAAGATGCTGGCCTGTGAACAGGGACATGGCCCTCGGCTAACCTGGGCTAAACTCTGGGCACCTAATATCACAACAGAAGCCAGAGTGAGCTCTGGAAGTTGGGAGGAAGGTGGCAGGTGGAATTGGAAGGAAAGTGACAGCCTGCAGGCCTGGGCGGAAAACCGCCGCTGGTACAGATCCCACATTGGCTCAATGCTCCCTTGGGTTGCATTTGTCCCCGAGGCTGGGTGGGGGCAATTAGAATGTTGTTCTGGTCACATTATAGTGAGGACCAACTGGGGAGGTTTCTCTTCCTCAGAGTCCGGCACCTTTCCTTCATTCATCTAACAATTGCCAAGTGCCTGACTGTGACAGTGGCATCCTGTGCAAATTGAAACGTCAGATGCGCAGCAGCATTTATGGAGCCTTTGCTAGGCTCCAAGTCTATCAGTAGGCACGGCACAGAGGGCAAACAGCATGGCTAACGGCACTTTCATCCCAGCATGTAGGTGCTTCATGACACGTTGTCAGAGGCAGCAGAGCACAGTGGCTGGTGCAGGGGACTGTCTCAGTCAGCGTGGGCTGCTGTAACAAAAGCACCAGCGACAGGTGGCTTAAACTTTTATTCTCACAGTTCTAGAGTCTGGAAGTCCAAGATCAAGGTGCTGGCAGATCTGGTGTTTAGTGGGGTCCCACTTCCTGGTTTGCAGACGGCCACCTTCTGTGTCCTCATGTGGTGGGAGGAGTGGGGCAGAGCTTGCTCTCTGGTGTCTCTTCCTATAAGGGCACTAATGCCTTTTGAGGACCCCACACTTGTGACCTATTTACCTCCCAAAGACTCCACCGCCTGACAGTATCACATCGGGGATCAGGGTTTCAACATACGAATTTGGGGGGACACAGCATTCAGTCCACGGCAGGGAGGAGCCCTGCCCCTGGTTAGCCATGTGGCCTGTGCATGTGGCCTGGCCTGTCTCTGCTTTAGCATCCTCATCTGTGAAGTGGGGGTTTGTCATGGGCTGAATCGTGTCCCCTCAGTGTTCACATGCTGAAGCCCTAACCCCCAGGATCTCAGAAGATGACTGTATTTGGAGACGGGGCCTTTAAAGAGGTGATTAAGGTAAAATGAGGTCACGAAGGTGGGCCCTAATCCAACCCTACTGGTATCCTAGGGTTGGCATCTACAAGCCAAGGAGAGAGGCCCCAGAGGAACCAACCCTGCCAACACCTTGATCCTGGACTTGCAGCCTCCAGGACTGTGAGATGACACACCTGTGTTGTTGAAGCCGCCCGCCTGTGGGATTGTACGGCAGCCCGAGCAACACCCGGCTGTGTACAGTGGGAAAGAAGCTGCAGCCAGCACGCAGGAGGCCTCGGCGGGTGTCAGCTGCGACACAGTGCCCGCCACTGTGCTGGTCCCGTCCTGCCCAAGTCCAGGGGGCGCTGCAGACACAGGATTCAGTGTCAACTGTCCCTCATTCTCACCTCCCAGCAGACAGCCTGGGCAAGGGCTTTACATAGCTCCCCCAGCAGGATGCAAGTTCAGCCCATCAAGTACCAGAAACCCCAACTCACCACGGTCTGAACAATGCTGCAGTGTGTCATTCTGCGTCACTGGGTCTGGACGTAGGAGAAGTTTCGGGGGCTCCAGCTCCCTCAGCAGGTGGCAAGGCCAGCTCTGCTCTCCTTCAGAGGCAGCCTGGGGGCCAGGTGACTGCGTCATTCCGGGCTGCCCACAGCTCATCCTCCCCGATGGCATCCAGAGAAGGAAAGGCCATCTCTCTCCACGGGTGCCTCCTGGAAGACAGGAACCTTCTTCCAGAACCTCTGACCATGCACCCCAGCAAACTGAATGTGTAACCCTTCCAGATGGCTCAGGGAATGGTGGACAAGGACAGATTTAGATTCCTGAAGCACTCACTGGCACGGGGATGAGATTGCCGCCCTTGGTGTAGAAACATCCGGGCCCCATCCTGGAGCTGGACTCAGCCCCCTGCCTGGCCCCTTGACAGCTCCTTGGCAGGTGAGGGCTACAAGGGCTGCTGGCCACTTAACGTAGTCCACTGAAATGACTGGCTCACTATATCCTCCCACGAGGCAGGTGTCACTGTTACCTCATTTTAAAGATGAGCAAATCAAGGCTGGTTGAGACACACAGGCAGGAAGAAGCATTGAAGCCAAGGGAAAAACTCAGGCCCCGCAATCTGGCTCCCAACCTCACAACCGCTTCAGCCCAGGGAGGCCACGGGGTCAGGGCAGCAAGCTCTCTGGGGGCAAAAAGACCAACCAAACCCACCACGGTTTCCTCCCAGAGTTAGACCATCTGAGAGCGTTCTTGCCAACATTTGGGTACAGTTCTTTGCTGCCCTGACCTTTTCTATTGTTTAATGCTAACATTTTTCCCCCTAATCTTTTAAAGTTGAGAAACGTAACACACATACAGAAAGGTGCATACATCTGTTGAATAATTATGTATTAGTTTTCCAATGCTGTGTAACAAATGACTACTGTTTAGCAGCTTAAAGCAGCACGGGTGAGGAATCTGGCCACAGCTTATCTGGGTTTTCTGCTCAGGGTCTCACGTGGCTGAATCCAGGTGTTGGTCAGGCCGCGTTCTCATCTGGAGGCTCCACTGGGCAAGAATCCTCTCCCAGGCCGGTTCATGCTGCTGGCAGGATGCATTTCCTCATGGCCACATGACCAAGAGCCCTGGCTTCTTCCTGGCTGTTGGCTGGAGGTGCCCTCAAGTCCTGGAGGCCACTCATGGTCCCTGTCATGGGGTCCTCTCTGAGGGCTGTTCCCAACATGCTGCTGCTTCTCCAGGTAGCCAAGATGGGGTCTCAGATAACGTCATGTGATTGTGCGAGTGATGGGAGTAGCAGCCCCTCACCCGATCAAGGCAATGACACCCGCCCCCTTTGCCATATTCCACTGATTAGAAAATGTCACAGGCTCCGCCCTGCTCAAGGGGAGTGGGTGATACGGGGTGTGACTTATTGGGGCCACTTTAGGAGGGTGTCTAACTGTAGCCCAGGCTGAGAAATAGAACACTGTCCACCACTCCAGAAGCCCATCTCCACTTAACCAGTGTTGACTCAGAGCTGGCTCATGAGAGCCAGTTATTAAAGTTCTCAGGAATTCTGTGAGCTGGCTGTTAAACATAGCTGTTATTAAAAATTAAAATTAAATTATATAAACTTACAGTGAAATCAATTCTGTTGAAAACAAGGTCTCAAAATTCATCATTTCCTTTGTTCCTGAGGTCATCTGCATCGATTATGACTGTATACTAGAAATACTCTCCCAACCCCAAGTTCAGACGCTCCACGTTGGTAGCTTGACATCAACCACTCCAGAGACATTTACACTGTGACAAGACGAAAGTGCTACAATTCAGAGCCTAAAGGCCACATCTGGCCCTTGCTTGAGCTAAAAATGGTTTTTACATTTTTAAAGAGTAGTTAAAACAAAAGAAACTGTGTGCTAAAGACCGTATGTGTCTGGCAAAGCGTAAAATCTTTACTTATCTGACTCTGCCGAACACGTTTACCAACCCCTAGCCTATACTTAAGAAAGTAATAGAGAAAATTAACAATGTAGTTAAATTTAAAATCTTGTCATGTCTGTAGCCGTTACATTGTTTTGTTTTGTTTTTTGAGACACAGTCTTGCTCTGTTGCCCTGGCTAGAGTGCAGTGGCATCATCATAGCTCACTACAACGTCAAACTCCTGGGCTCAAGCGATCCTCCTGCCTCGGCCTCCAGGAGTGCTGGGATTGTAGACATGAGCCACCGCGCCTGGCCATGTAGCCATTATATCGCGAATAGCACAAAATGCTGAGGGAATATTTGTCCAGTAATGGAAAACCATGATCCCATACAGCAAAGAAGTTGCTCACATCACTGCGGAACAAATAAAGTTTTGTTCTATGTCTTTCTTGCTTCATTTCTTACTTATTAATATAAGTGAAAATACCAACAATCGTGTCACATATTTAATGACAATAAGTTTACTGGGAAAATAGGCAAATAATTTGGCAGATTACAATTCAATTTCAACCACTGGCTGGCCATGGATATAAGAGTTCAGTAAAAGTAAACAAAAGCATTCTCTGAGAATCAAGAATGGAATTTACAAAAAAGAGTACTTTATTACAAATGTCATCATTTGTAATTCATGTGCTACACATTTCATATCAGTAAAATTTTAAATAAATACATGACTATATGTATGTACATATGCACTCCTTCCCCAGCTGGTTTTTAAATGTGTAGCATCAGCCTGACCTTTAGGATAAGTACCTCCTGGCTTTTCTTTATAATTTAACCACTTTTAGATTTTCCTGTTACCTAGAGGTGACCCAGGCAGCTCAGAGCCTGGAGCAGTATCCGGGGCTACATAACCATGTTTGGTCAACAACAGATGGAGTGTACAGCAGTGGTCCCATAAGATCAAAATGCTGTATTTTTACTGTACGTTTCCTATGTTTAGGTACACAAATACTTCCCCTCCTGTTACAGGTGCCTACAGCACTCAGCACAGCAGCCTACACCACACAGCCTGGGTGTGTAGTGGCTGTCCCACCTAGGTTTGTGTAAGGACACTCTGGGATGTTTACACAAGTACAAATGCCTAACTGCATTTCTGAGAAGGCATCCTCTCGTCAAGCCACGCGTGACTGTATTTAAAAGACGTTGCTGCAGTGGATAAACTGAGGGACACTAATTTTACAGAGCAACCGGCAGTGGCAATGCAACTCTGAGCCTTAAAGAAAAAACGGCAGAAAAAGTCGGGAGAAGTTTCCTTTTCATCTTTATAAATTTCCTGAAATCTTTTTAGAATTAATAAAGCTTTGTGTTTTTTTAAAAAGCGACAGCCATCAGAACTACCATTGACTGAGTGCTTAGGAAACGCCCAACAGTGTTTTTCATGAACAATTTCACAAATAAAATCTATAAAAGTAGGTAATATAACAAAAACCCTGAAACAACACTCCTTGAATACTTCCCTGTGCCTACCCTGGAGTTCTGCAGGCTCCGCCCCCCGCCGGTCCCCACGGCCCGGTAACCCCCACCCCATCCTGGGGCCACGCGCAGCCGCCCCGGAGCCGGCAACAGGCCGCTGGCCACCAGACCTCCGGAAGGTGCCCCCCGCGCCGAGTTGTGCGCATGCGCACCGTGCTGCGCGGCGCCACCAGGGGGAGCTGCGGGCCCGTCGGCGGCGTGGGGGATGGGAGCCGCTGCGCTGGGCCGGACCACGTGCGCACCACGTGGCGCCCCGGCAGCCCCGGCCCCCAGCAGGGCCGCCAGGCCGGCCACGCCACGCAACCGGCAGCCCTCAAGGGTGGCGGGGCCTGCTTCTCTGCCGGCTCCCTCGCGCCCGTTGACCTCTGACCTTCGACCCCACTACCTTTAGGGTTACTCCTGGCTGGCGGCCGCGCGGTGTGTTTATAAACAGAGCTCCTGGCGGGGCCGAAACCCCGGATCGGTGGATTCACACCCGGCGAAGCGGAGTCTTCCGCGCGTGTGCGTCTTCCGCGCATGCGCCCTAGGGCCGCGCCGCGCGGCTCCTCCTGCGCTTGCGCACTGGCGGCAGGGCGGCGGCCGGCCCAGCCCGGGCGGGGTCGCGCGCTGTGGCCCGGAAAGGGCGGGGAGGGTCGGGCGTGAGGGGTTCACGGTGCTGCCCCACCCCGCCCTACCCCCAGCGCCGCTCCGCCCCGCGCCTCCCTCCTGCGCGGCCCTGTGCCCGCCTCCGGGGGCTCTGAACTGGGGTCCTCGCTGGTAGTGTGGGCCGGGGTGGGTGGTCATGAGCTTAATGCTGACCTGCCCGGAGGACAGCCCCACCCCCGCGCCCCCACTCTGGGCCTGGGGCCCTGACTGCTCCTGTGGTCCGTACTGCCTTGGGCACCGCCACAGAGGCCTTTCAGGAACAGACCCTGCACACTGTGGAATACTCACACCGTGGGTACTGTTTGGCCGTCAAAAGGAAGGAAGTACATCTTATGTTCTGTTTCATCACAGTTAAGAAAAGGAAGGATATTATGACTCCTGCTATCACAGGGATGAACCTTGTGGACACTATGCTGAGTGACATAAGCCAGTCATAAAATGACAAATACTGTGTGATTCCACTTAACGTGAGGTCCCCACAGTCATCAATTCCACAGAGACAGAAAGTAGAAAGGAGGGTGCCGGGGGCTGGAGAGTTGTTTGATGGGGATGGAGTTTCAGTTTGGGAAGATGGAAAAGTTGTGGAGGTGCATGGTGGTGGTGGTTGCACAACAATGTGAATATACTTAAGGCCTGAACTGTGCACCCCCAAATGGTTACGATGGTCAGGTCTATGCTGTGCGTTATTTTACTGCACACAGCACAGATGAGATCACGTTGTCTGACTTACCACAATATCCTTTCTGTGATCTAAAAGGCTCCCAGGAGTCTCACCGGCCTGTGTCATTAGAACCCCTGCGGCCCCACCTGGCTGCCTTCCTGACCTAGAACACCCCAGCCTCAGGGCTGCTCCTTGCTGTTCTCGCTGGTGGAAATGCTTCTCCTCATCTTCTCATGGCTATTTCTTTCTCGTGTGTTCATTCATTTTATTGACATGTGTCCTTAGTAAATTACCAGGCATTATAAAAGGAGCGAGGGAGACACAAGTGACCAGAACAGGGAAGGACTCCTCTCACAGACTTTATATTCTGGCAAGGACGTAGTCAATAAACACAAACAAAAATATCAGGTGGTTGGTGATAAGTGCTGTTAAGGCAAACTTGGTGATCTGATTTCAGCTTGGGAAGGGGTGGTTAGGGCTCTAACCTAGATAAGGTGATCCTGAAGAACTCTCTGAGGGTGGCCCTTTGACCTGAGACCTAGGCATGAAGGAGACGGCAATGGGAAGATTGAGAGGGGGGAGGGGGCAGTTTCCAGGAAGAGCGAGAACAGCAAGTGCAAAGGCCCTGGGGCCAGGAACATTTTGGTGTATTTGAGGACTAGAAAGAAGACTGGTCTAGGTGGTGCATGCATGCGAGGGAGAGCTTTAAGATAAGAAGGCAGAGAGATAGGCACTCTCATTCCTATAACCGTGTGACAAATTATTTCCAAGCTTACTAGGGTAAAATAACAATAATTTTATTTGGCTCACAATTTTATGGGTCAGGAGTTTGCTTAGGGCTCAGCTAATCAGTTCCTGCTTGGGGTCTTATGTGGTTGCCGCAGATACTGGTGGGTGCTTTGAGTGTCCAAAGGCTGGAGAGGACTGGACATTCGAGATGGCTCACTCCTGTGGCTGGCTGGGGATGCTGGCAGCTGGCCAGGAGGTCAGATAGGGCTGCCATTGACAGAAGCGCCTGCATGTGGCTTACTTGTACTTCTTGCCTGGTAAGGCTCTGAGAGAACCAGGCAGGAACTGCACTATGGTCTTTTAGGATTTATCCTCAAAAGTCACCATGTAGGGTGACTTTTGTCAAACTTTCTCTGTTGGCGCCATAAGAAACCTGCCCGGATTCAAGGAGAGGGGACAGAGATGCCACCTCTCAGCGAGAGGAAGGTCCAGGTTGTTTGGAGCCATGTTTTACCATCACTCCAATTGGTGATGTTAGCTCTTTTTACAGATGGAGAAAATGGTGCCTCAGGGTGGAGTGCCGGCCCCAGGGCACACAGCAGAGCAGGAGTGGGACTCAGGGCTTGGGACGTGAGTAGATCTGGTCCCATTCTACTATGTCCTTCCTGCCCTGCTCCAGCTGGTGGATGGGGCTTTAGGACGGGCATTGTGACAGCCGAGCTTTGGCCCAAATGTCTCTTCAGAGAGGCCTTTCTTAATAGTCCTACCCTCAAGTAGCACAAAACCTGTATGTCACGATCCTGCGTTACTGTCTTCACAGCCCTCATTGCTGTCTCAAATTATCTTGTTTGTCTGTTTACCTGTTTCTCGTCTGTCGGGGCCACTTCCAAGAACCATGTTTACCCCATTTGCAGTTGTATTTGCAGCATCCAATCCAGCCTGGGTCTTGGCCCACAGGAAGTGTTCAGTAAATACTTGTGGAATGAATGGATGGATTTAAACCAGGGTTTGCCTGGCAGGGGGTGCTAGGGTTCCTAACTGCTTCTTGTTGAGCATCCTACAACATGCCAGGTACTTTATTATTATTATTATTTTTAGAGACAAGGTCTTGCTCCATTGCCCGGGCTGGAGTGCAGCGGCATGATCATAGCTCAATGTAGCCTCAATCCCTGGGCTCCAGTGGTCCTCTTGAGTAGCTGAGACTACAGGTGCACACCACCACGCCGGATAATTTTTTCTATTTTTTGTAGAGGTGGGGTCTTGCTATGTTGCCCAGGCTGGTCTAAAACTCCTGGCCTCAAGCTATCCTCCTGCCTCAGTCTCCCAAACTGCTGGGGTTATAGGCATGAGCCACTGCGCCCAGTTACAGACACCAACATGGCTCTTCACAGCAACCCTTAGCCCCATTTTACACAGTAGGAAGTAGAGGTTCAGGAAGGCAGAGCCAGGACTCAAGCCACAGGCTGGATTGCTTTTCTGTTGATGACAGCCCTCCCCCCACCTCCCCAACTCGTCAGAGGTTAAAGAGGGAATAAGTACAAGGGTTTGGTCAACTGCGGGGTCCCACTAGCGCAATGGTGAAGAGCTATTATCAAAATATGTGTGTGTTTGTGTCACACCTCATTTCTAAACGGAGCTAAACAGGCCCCTAGCAATAGATGACAAAGTGCACCCGAATGAAACGCAATAATTGGGTGGGAGAAAGGCGCTTGGAGAAGGGGAAATAGGCTTTGGCTGCATCCTCCTTCCTTGATGGCACCAAAGGTTAGTTTTAGAACAAAGGCCCTTAGGAATCAGAACTGCACAGTTCACAGCAGGGTGGGAGGCCCAGCCAGCAGGGTGGGGGTGGGGGTGGGGGGGGTGCCGGCGGCGGGGGGTGGGCTGAGGATCCGAGAGGAAAATTCCCCGCCCTCCGAGCCACAGGTGACTTGTTCTTCTGCCAGTGAAGCCGTGGAACTGGCGGAATCCCAGACGCCGCTCATCCTGCGTGTGCTGGGAAGATCTCGTAAGACACGTGCGGTTCAACGTGTAATTACAGTTTCTCAGACTTGGAGGCAATTACGGTGCAGCAGGAACCACTGGGCCATCAATGTCACTTGTGACACTAGTGAATAGTATTAATAAGAGGAGACTATTCATTGAGGAGTCTTTTGAAAATTTCGTTTTTTCCTCCCCACCAAATTGTAGTACGTTCAGAATTTCTAAAACTTACTTTTGGCTCAGGTTCAACCTTGTCCCCCACGCCCCCAGCTTGGGGAAAACCCATGAACTCTTTTAATATCAGTATAAATATCCCTGGAGTTTTAACCTTTCCTCTTCCATTTTCTTTTGGTTTTAGACATAAAAAGTGTATTAAACACACATACATATAACCAAGTACTAGGAAACTCGTGGATCCCTGTTTCCGTACTTAGCATAATCGCTGTTCATGATCTTGCAGTAGTTTGATAGCTGAACATTCAAGAATACACCATTGGTTTGGAATTCGACATTAGAGAACAGGTTTAAAGCTGTGATACTCTAAGCGGGGGCTGTGGACCACTCTTGTCTGCCAGCTGTTGACTGCTCTTGACAAGGTAAGTACAGAAGTGGAAAATAAGCATTTAGAAATATTTCAGTGACGCCCAAGAATAGGTTCTGTGGACTTGTCACCTCTTTTACAAAACAGAATTGGAAGAAAACCAAAACATGGTCCTTCATCGCAGATAGTTTGGGAAGAACCAGAATGTTTTGTGCAGACCATGACCTACACCTACACCTACACCTAGAGACCTGACAGTCTCCGGGAAACTGCCAGTAACAATGGGAGAATTTCATAAGATGGGTGGGTAAATACATGAATATTTAAAAACCAATAGAATTCTGACATACAAATGACAGCTCTTTAGAAAAGGTCCCTTATACAGTAGAAGCTAAAATGAAAATACCCAAAACAAACTAAAAACTGTGCAAAATCTTTCTGAATGATTTTCTCCCTTGAAGATCCGGAAGACACAAGAAATTCTCTGACTGGAATAGAGGTGTCTGAGCTGGTTGAGAAGGCGCCTGACTCACTTTGCGACAGGCCAGAAGAGCGTCCAAGGGTGCCAAGGTGTGGTCCCTGCAAGCCACGGAAGAGCCTTCTGGAAGAGCCGCGGAGGCCGATTCTCGGTCTACAAAATGAAGAGGAGAAATCTAGAGCACCTGCGGCTTGGCGGAGACACAGAAGCTGGCTGAGGAGTCCCTGACTCAGGGCTTAGAGTCTGCCTGGGAAGGAAACTTGGGGATGAGGCTCTCCTGTCTTCCGTGGGCGTTTATGAGAACAATGGGATGTGCACACATGTCTGCGAGAACGTGGACATCCCTGTGGAATGCTGAGGAAACTGGTAACAGTTGTCCCTGGACAGGGAGCTGGCAGGTGGGGACAGAGCTGGGAGGGAGACAGACGTGTCACTGGTCACAGTTCTGTTCCTTTTGAATTTTGCACCATGTGTATATATTACTGATTCAAGAAAATGAAAGAAATCAATTAAAGAAAATTTTAAAAATAACTCCCATCTAGGCTTCTCATTCTAATAATAAGGACATGGAAGCCCGTCAGTTTTCAGCAGTTTCACGAGTGACCTCTAGTTTATTAGCGAGAGCGCCAGGACTCCAAGTCACTAACCAACTGGGACTTGAACTCCTGACTTGTAGCTGCCGTGGGATGTGCAGCCTTTTCCTTCTCAAACACCCGGGGACTATTTAATCAACATGGTCCAGGCATTTGGCATCTGTGAGTCTGTGAACTAGCTCTCATTCAGTTACTCAGTATTTATGGAACGCATATTATGGTCGTGTCCGTGAACGCCGGGTCCCGGGCGAGGTGTTTGGGCAACATCAGAGAACAAAACAGACCACCATCCCGGCCATAGACGGGAAACCTGGTAAATACGTGCATGTACCATCAAGTTGGAAAGCAATAAGCTGTAGATAAAAGGAAGTGAAGGGCGGGGAAAGGGCATCTGGAGCGCTGAGTTCGAGATCATGGAGACTGAGCCAAGGCTGGAGTGTGGGGAGCTGGCGGGGAGGGCTGGCGGCGGGGGGGTCTTGCGGCTTTCCTAAGAACACGGCCTTTCACCCTGAGTGAGATGAGAGCTACTGCTGGGTTTTGATCAAAGTAATGACGTGATTTGATGGACTTAAAGATGACAACTCGACTACTTTGTTGGAATATTAGGTTGTGGGGCAAAGGCAGGCTCAGGGAGCCATGGAGGGGGCTGTGCAGTGACCCATTGGGGGATGGAGGTTGAACTGGGATGGGTGCAGATGGGCACATGGGAAGTGTCAGAGTTCTGAATACATTTTGTTTTTTTTACTATTTTTTTCATTGTGAAACATTACATATATTAATAACATACAATTTGCCACTGTAACTGTTTTTAAGTGCACAATTTGGTGGCATTAATTATATTTGCAATATTGTGCGACCATCACCATTACCTACTTCCGAAATGTTCATCACCCCAAACTGAAACTCTGTAACCATGAAGCAAAAACTACCCATTCTGCCTCCCCACAGCTCCCGGTAACCATTAACCTACTTTTTGTCCCCAGGAATCAGCCTGTTCTAGATATTTCATATAAGTGGAATCATATAATATTTGTTCTTTCATGTTTGGCTTTTCTCTTTTTATTTTGAGACAAAGCCTCACTCTGTCTCCCAGGCTGGAGTGCGGGGGTATCATCACAGCTCACTGCAGCCTCCAACTCCTGGGCTCAAGCAATCCTCCTGCCTTAGCCTTCTGAACACCTGGGACTACAGGCATGTGCCACCACTCCTGGCTAAGTTTTTCTATTTTTGGTAGAGATGGAGTCTCACTCTTACTCAGGCTGGTCTTGAACTCCTGGCCTCAATAGATCCTCCTGCCTCGGCCTCCCAAAGTGCTGAAATTACAGGCGTGAGCCACTGCACCTGGCCACCATTTGGCTTTTCTTTAACTTAGCACAGACTGTTTCCAAGTTTCATCCGTGTTGTAGCATGCGTCAGTACCTTATTGCTTTTTATGGTTGAATAATATTCTATCGTGTGGCTAGACCACATTTTGTTTATCCATTCATTTGTTGGTGAACACTTGGGTTGTTCCTACCTTTTGGCTATTGTGCATAATCCTGCCATGAACATGGGTGTGTGAGTACCTGAGTCCCTGTTTTCAGTTCTTTTGGGTACAGACCTAGGAGTGGCACCACTGGATCATGTGTTAATTCTATGTTTAACTTTTCGAGGAATTACCAAATCGTTTCCCACAGCAGCTGCACCGTTTTACAGCCCCATCGGCAACATACGAGGGCTCCAATTTCTCCACATTCTCACCAATGCTTGTTATTTTCTATTTAAAAAATTATCTCCATCCCAGTAGATGTGAGTTGGTCTCTCATTGTGGTTTTGACTCTCGCTTCACTGATGATTCATGATGTTGAGCAGCTTTTCATGTGCTGTGGCTGTTTCTATAGCTTCTCAGGAGAAAAACAGTTTTAGTACCTATTAACAAAAATATTAGTAAAATTTAATGTGGTCCCAATAAAATATCCTAATAAAAGGCAAAGCTCTCAAACTTTGCTTTCTACTAGATCACTTGGAGAGTTCTAAAAACCCCTGAGATGTAGGTGGCACTCAGTGCAGATCAAATCAGGTCCCAGGTGCTTGCTAGGTACGTCGCTGGGGGTTAAGAGCTGGGCTGGGGCGCTCCCTGCCTTGGCCCTGTGGTCTCGCCTGCTAGTAGCATAGGAGACAGGCAGTGGGTAGGTGTCTGGGCTTCTGGCTTCTGTCTCTGGTAGCTTTGAACAGCTGGCTTTGCCTCTCTGCCCAGCACTGCACAGCAAAGGGAGAGTATTGATGAGCAAACGTTGCCAGCGTGCTCCGACCTTCCTGGGTCAGAAGCCCTGATGCAAGGGTGATGTTTGTTGCGGTTTCCCAGCTGAGTTTGCTGCAGCTCGGATCATCCTGGAGAGGGCTCAGTGCCCTGGAGATGGCACTGCAGGATGGGGATTGAACAGAACAGCCGCAGCGCTCCTTCCTGCCTTCACCCCTTTAGTCTGGCTGTAGCCACCGAAGCAGCCTGTCATTCTCCATGGGTCCCCACCCTGGGCTTTAGCTCTTGGGATAAATCTGATGCAGGAGTCAGACCAGCACCTGCCCTGAGCACCTCTCAACAGCTCAGCTTGGGTGGGCATTGCTGGGAGGCTCGTGTTCCTCCGCTGGGCTGGGAGGGCATTCATTTAATCATCTGATCAACATTTGCCTACTGTGTGACAGGCAGCCTGCTAAGTACAGGGGACACTGATCCGATGCAAAGAAAGCAAACATCGATTAAGCATCACCCAAGTACACGTGAACTATGAACAAGTGCTACCCGGGAGGGCTGAGAACAGACCTGAGAAGGGGTTTGACCTCGGCTGGAGGCGAGATCTAAGGGGCAGTGGTGGAGTGGGGGGCCGGAAGCATGCTTAGTGACTTTAAAACAAAAGCGCAGCTCTGCCTTTCTGCGCCAGTGACAGATTTCTTGATACTTTCTCCTTCTCCCTGGTAACAAACAAGGCTTAGCCGATCAAAGCTAGAGTTTGTGACATGTGTGTCTCTCAGAGAGGGCCACAGCCTTTTGGTAGGGATGGCCCCAAACCGTGGGGAGCCGCCTGCCTGTGAAGTGCTCAGCACATGTTCCCTGAGTGTGTGCACCGCGTGCAAGGTGTGGCCCTGGGAAGTCTGGCCCATACCAAGAAGCAACAGCGGGCTCTTGCCTGCAAAGGGCCACTGATCTCACTGGAGACATTGAAAACTACCCGAGAAGATGAAGCAAACGGTGCGACGTGGTTTACAAAGTGGCCAACGTGCTGGAGGGTGGAGGAGGACGGGAGGGAGTTTCGAGGACAGAGGGTAGGGTCAGGGGAAGATTGGGGGTTAGGGGGCACCATGTGGATGAGAGGACTGAGCAGCAGCAGGTGGGCAGGGTGGATGCAGAACGGGGGCAAGGCGGGAGCGGCCACCAGGCTCCCCGAGACATCGGGAATGGGGAGCTCCAGGACTCACCTGGCTGAAACTCCCCCCAAAGCTCCTAGCTTTGTCTTAAAAATGCTCCTACACTTTGCATTCTATTCCGTGACGTAGGCATGTTTAGCATAAAAACAATGTTTTGAATTGCTCATTCGATCACTGGCATTTTTTTTCCTCCCTTCAACTTGCCAGAACAAATGGAGGCTTTAGGAAGAGGCAGGCATTCAGGTGCCGGGCGCCGACAGGACTCCCAGCTGGACAGATGGGTGGGCTGGGCAGGGCCTTCTTCCCGGTGCATCGGGGCCTGGGTTCAGATCCCACACGGCCTCCCTGTGTGACCTGGGGGGAGGCTCCTTCTCCTGTCTGTGCCCGACCGAGCTCCCTGAACGGTGAGGGGAGGAGTCACACGGGCTGGGTGAGAACTGAAGCCGTGAACGTGTGCGAAACTCTCAGCACGACACACAGTAGGCAGCCCACAGACGGTGCATGTTGTGACTATCAGCATCGTTAACGCATCACAGAGGGCCCTGGGTGGCCCACACTTTAAGAGTGTGTGTGGGGGGCGGGTGGAAGACTTGGGTCCTGAGGGTTTCATTGTTGGGGGGCAGGGGTAGGAGCCTGTTTGCTGCTGGCCCTTGGAGGAGGGGTAGGGGAAGGAATGAGCTGGCTGAGACGGGCCTGGTGGCACCAGCTTGGTGACCTGCAGGTGAGAACCAGCACGGGGGTGGCGAGATCCAGGTGCCCACTGAGAGGAAACAGACTTGAGCCCTCTGATCTGGTGGCGTAGACGTGGATCTCCATTGATCAGATACCGAGAGGCATCTTCTGACTCCTCCCCCAGGTCCCTCCTCATTTTGTAAATATATATTCTTTGGCTTATTTGCCCACTTTGTCTGTATATTCGTCATCCGTCTCTCCCCTGGGTAGGCAATGCCACAAAGGCGGGGGCTCTGTCTCTCGAATACCCAGCTCCTCGCTGAGTACTTGGCACCTGACAGATGCTCAGGGCTTATTTGTCTTTGTGGGGGGGTCCAGACACGTGGTGTGCACAGCAGGTCCTTATGTAGCTATCCCGCAACTCCAAGGGGTGGGTAGAATCTGTTAGTACCTTTCACAGAGGAAGGAACTGGGGCTGAGGGAGAGACAGAGTCACTTGTCTCAAGTGCACACACCTGAGCAGTGCGGTGGGGGACGGAAACCAGCTGTCACTGGCTGAAAGACCCTGTGCCTCCCACAGAACTGAAACGCCCCCAGCATGAGAGGATCAGGGTAGACACAGTGAGTTTGCAAAGACAGCGGGCTTCTGGGTGGCAGTGTCCAGAGGATGTCTGCAGACTCAGACAACAGTCTTAGTGTTGAGAAGGATTGTAGAGCAGCAGTCCCCAACCTTTTTGGCACCAGGGACTGATTTCAAGGAAGACAATTTTTCCATGGAAGGTTGTCGGGGGGAGGCCGAGCTCAGGCGGTGATGCGAGCAATGGGGAGCGGCTGTAAATCAAGATGATGCTTTGCTCACTAGCCCGCCGCTCGCCTCCTGCTGTGCGGTCCCCGGTTTCTAAATTTCACAGAAGACAACTTTTCCACGGACCAGGGTCAGGGGTGGAGGCAAGCTCTGTGGCCCGGTTCGTCACAGGCCGTGGACTGCTACCGGTCCGTGGCCTGGGGATTGGGGACTGCAGCCGTAGAGGACATCACTACGATCTTTCATCCCGGGCTGGATTCTGTGTTTCATCTCTCTAGAAGGAGATTGGTCATGTGGGGTCTGCTCAAACACAGCAGTGATGACAGTTCCCCATCACAGAAGGTATTCCAGTTCTTTTCTCAAGGAGGTTTCCTTGTTTAAGTTCTTCTTTATCCTGAGCCAATATCTGTCTTCCTGGTCCAAAAAAAAAAAAAAAAAATGATAAACAGGACAGAGCCAAGAGGAGAGTGGCGAGGTCTCCAGACCTTTCCCGGGGTTGACATCAACCCATTAATCAAAACTTTGCCTGTGGTTACCTGCCTCATCTGAACCCAGCTCACTCGACTCCCCTCCGGCCTGTATTTGTCTAGCTCACCCGCAGGAATACCGAGAGACTTCTGTCAGATGTCTGGCTACAATCCCAACACTCAATCTCATTGGTCTTCCCCTCTCAGGAAGGGAAAGGTGCTTCCTTTGGTAGGTGTGTCCTTGCTGAATCCAGGCTGTCTCTGAAGGACCATCCATCTGTGCCTGGTCCCCCCAGGGTGGACAAGATTTTAGAATTTTTGCCCAGCCATAGATGTAGAGTTCTGAAGCTTCCAGAATCTGCCCTTCTTTGCAAAGTGGGACATCTGTTCATCTCTCCTCTCCTTGCACCTTCCTGCTCCTCGGGGCTCTCTGAGGATGGAGACCACGTCTGTCCCTCCCTGTCCTGTTTGATGCAGTGACCCCTAGAGTCCAGCAGAGAGGAAATGCTGAGAAACCGCCGGTCAGAGCTGAACTCACTCCAGTTCTGCAATCTCGTTCACAAGTTCTGCCGTGCGTGCCGTCATCCTCATTTCCCTTATCCCAACCTGCCTCCTGCTTTAGTTACTCTCAAAAAATAGCATATTTTCTTTCGTAACTACAAAAGTAACACATGTCTATCAAGGATCCAAAAATAATCAAATTAAAATCATTCCTAATTCCGCTGCTCAAAGGTAATGATCTGTGACATTTTCTTCCTGAGTTTTGGACTCAGATTTCCAACTGCCTGTAGAACATTTCCACCTCTGAAACATGCCGAGGTCTACCTGACCTCCACCAACCTCATCCTCTTTCCCCTGCACACGGCCCTTGAGCTATTCATTAATAGCACCACCATTCGCCACATCACCCAAGACAAAAATCTTGCATTATCTTCCCTTTGACCCCCAACATCCAATTATTCAGCAAGACCTGCACAGTCTAGCTCTGGAATGTGGTTTGTCATCGTTACCAGGGCTCTAAGGCAGCCCCTCGCTGTTGCTTATTTGAATTATTGCAACAACATTCTTACCAGTCTCCTAACCTTTAATCTCTCCCGCTGGGGCAATCTAATCTCTTGGTTGCTGCTGAGATAAGATCAAGTTAGCCCTCTGCTCAAAACCTTCAACAATACTCTGTTTTCTATGGAAAAATCCATCGTGACATTCAAAGCTCTACATCACTTGGTTGAAATCTCTGTTCTCTGTCGTCATCACCGACTCAAACATCACCGCCTCCAGGAAGCCCACCCTGATATTGACAGTCAAATTAGCCAACCCGTTCTCTGTTCTCCCATGGTGCTTTGGTTGGTTACCTTTAACGGGTTCTTACTGATCATCGTAGGGTTTGGTGCATGTATATCTTTGCTCCCTCACTAGACTGGGAACTCGTTGACGTCACAGACTGTTTCATTTCTCTTTGTGTCACCTGCGAGACTCACATTATTGTTCAGGTTGATTTCAGCACAGAATCCATCTGGGCCCAGAAACTCAAACTCTTTGAAAGCACAAATGTGCTTTCTTAGTATCACTTTGTCTCTCTGGATCCTCAGTTTTCTTTTTTTTAAAGTTTTAAATTAATTGGAATGGACTTTTTTTTTTTTTTTCCCGGTTCCTCAATTGTCCATTCGCCTTGATTTCTCCTTGGGGAACTGTCCGCCCTTTTCTCTTTGGGTCCAGTCCGGTGGATTGGGGCGGATTGGGGTGAGTTTGTAAGTGGGAGTCTTCCCTCCCCAGGCCACAGGTATCACCTGACCCCAGCTAGACCCAGCTGGAGCCTCCTCTGCAAACCAAATCCGGGGCAAAACAATGATGATGCCAAAACTCAGTGGGGTCTTCTCCATCTTCCTCAGGCCCCCTTGGGGGGTCCTTTGTCTTAGGGTGTGTCAAAATTAGGGCTTTACCCCTGTCATGGGGTTAAGATACAGTTATATTTTTGAAAATTACAAAATGATGGAAATTCCAGGACCCCAAAAGGGCTTTACTATCCTCTGATTTCCTATCAAACACTGTAGTCATCCCCCTTGTCTGTGGGGGATACGTTCCAAGACCCCCAGTGGACACCTGAAACCACAGATAGTCCCAAGCCCTATATATATTATGTTTTTTTCTTATATATACATACCAATGATAAAGTTTAATTCATAAATTAGGCACAAAAATAGAATAATTATAACAATATACTGTAATAAAAGTTAAGTGAATGTGGTCCCCCCCAGTCTCTTATCCTGTGGCACTAACTCTTCCTGTGACCTGTCGAGCTGATAACCAAGATAGCTACCAATGACTAGCAGGTGGGCGGTGCACAGAGCAGGGATACACTGGACAAAGGGCTGATTCACGTCCCGAGTGGGATGGAGCCGGGCTCGAGCTTTCCTCACTCGGCTCAGAACAGCGTGCAGTTTAAAACTCATGCGTTGTTATTTCTGGAATCTCCCATTTAATATTTTCAGACCGTGGTTGACCACAGGTAACTGAAACTGCAGAAAGCAAAACCATGGGGAGGGGAGAGCTGTATGCTAAGCCATACACAGACTCTTCTGATGCTGCTTCCAGCTTTGCTGAGACCGGCTTCAGCCCACGTCTAGACATCCCGGAGCTCTGAGCTGGCGAGGCTGATGTGGGCGCAAGGGATCCTCCCAGTCTACACTCGAGCACGGTGGAGAAATCCTTCCTGATGGGGAAATGGTGGGAACATCCACTCACAACTGCTGTTTTATCTGAGACCACGAGACGGTCAGCTGCTCTCTGGCAATGTCGTAAGGGTAAACAAGAAAAATCTCCAAAGAGGGACTTTTAGAAGGAAAATTTACAGACTTATATGGTCTCCCTCCTTGCCCCAACCTGTAACTTAGCTCCCAGGGCAGGGTGTGGCTTGCTTTTAGACACCAGGGACTGTTTACATCTGAGCTGTTCCCTCAAGAAGGAGAATCATGTGACAGTGACAGGGCTGTCCATACCTCCCTGGCTGTGGTTCTTGTTTCTCAATCCTTGAGTTGCCTTGGTTCTTGTCCCTTTCCAAGCTGGGTTCTCCAGATCCTTGCTGATCCTGTGATCTCTGCATGAGAGCAAAAGAGTGGCTTAAATATCAGAAACGGGCAGCTCAGGTCTGGTCTGTGGCTCGCTGGAGTCACCCATATCCCAGACTCTCCCTGTCTCTCTGTTGCGTCCATCCTTTGTGTTCTCCAGGCTTCCACCCTCAAGGTCACACAGTGGTCATGATAGCTGCTGTAGCACCAGCCATCATGGTGGTATTCCAGGTTGGAGGAAGGAGGCAGGAGGGTGGTTAAAAGGCACCATCAGCATAGTCCAATCACTTAAAGAAACCTTCCCCAGAATCCCAACCCAGCGGCGGTCCACTTATACCTTATTTGTCATGACAATGTCACATGATTCCCCCCTACCACCCATGTTAAGGGAAGCTGAGAAGTGTGATTTAACTGG
>NW_012137969.1:4281767-4312626 GCF_000956105.1 Propithecus coquereli
TGGTACAATCCACAGAGCTCATTCTGGTTTTACTAGCTATACGCGTATGCATGTGTATGTGTTTTGTGTATTACTTTTATCACCTGTGCAGATCTGTGTGACTGTCACCACAATCAAGATACAGACATCTTATAGACACCCCCACCCACCACCCACCCTTAACCCCTGGCAACACTAATCTCTTCTCCATCTCTATAATTTTGTTGTTTAAGGAATGTTTTATAAATGGAATCATATAGTATATAACCTTTTGAGATTGGCTTTTTTCCCCCACTCAACATAATTCCCTTGAGACCCATAAAAGTAATTACATATATTAATGGTTTGTTCCTTTTTATTGCTAAGTAGTATTCATGGTACGGATATTACAGTTTCATGAAAGGGCATTGGGTTGTTTCCAGTTTTTGGCTGTTAGGAATAAAGCTTCTCTGAAGAATTGTGTACAGGTTTTTGTGTGGATGTAACTTTTCCTTTCTCTGGGATAAATGCCCAAAAGTGCAATTTCTGGGTCGTATGATACGTACACAGTTGGTGCCAAACTATTTTCCAGAGTGCCTGGACCAGTTTACATTCCCACCAGCAACGTCTGAGGGATCCAGTTTCCCTGCATCCACACCCGCATTTGATATTGTTACTGTTTTTCACTTTAGCCATTCTGATGGCTGCCTAGTGATAGTCATTGTGGTTTTAATTTTCATTTCTCCAGTGGCTAATGTTGAACATCTTTTCATGTACTTATTTCTAGCCGCATATCTTTTTCAGTGAAATGTCTCTTTATTTCTTTTGCCTGTTTTCTAATTACAATATTTGTTTTTTACTGTTGATTTTTGACCATTCCTTTTTTAAAAAAATATATTCTAAACACAAAAAATATATTCTAAACGCTGGTAAATGTGGTTTGCAAATATTTTCTCCAAGTCTTTAGCTTGCCTTTTCATCCTCTTAACAGGGTCTTTTTTTTTATATCAAGATGTAATTAGCATACCATAAATTCACCCTATTAAAACGTACAATTTGGTGGTTTTCTGTATATTCACAAAGTTGTGCCACCAATATTCAATCCCAGAACATTTTCATCACTCCAAAAATCAACTCCACACCCATTAGCCTTTGTTCCCTTCCCACTAGCCTCTATGGCCTACGTTTTGCTGTTCGGGGTATTTTATCTAAGCAGAATTGTACAATAAGTGGCCTTTTGTGTCTAGCGTCTTTCATTGAACATAATGTTTTCAAGTTTCACCTGTGTTGTGGCACCCATCAGAATTTCATTCCCTTTTATGGCTGAATAATATTCCGTTGCATGGGTAACCCACAGTTTGTTTATCCATCATTATAAATTGAATTGCGTCCCCCCAAAAAAGAAACGCTGAAGTCCTAACCCCAAGTACCTCAGAACGTGACCTTGTTTGGAAACAGAGTTGTTGCAGATATAATTAGTTGAGATGAGGTCATACTAGAGGAAGGTGAGCCTTTTTTTGGTTGCTGTTGAGACAGGGTCTCACTCAATTGTCCGGGCTAGAGTGCAGTGGCGTCATCATAGCTCACTGTAGCCTCAAACTCTTGGGCTCAAGCGATCCTCCTGCCTCAGCCTCCCCAGTAGCTGGGACTATAGGTGTGCACCACCGTGCACTTGGCCAAGACTTTAGTCCAATACGACTGGTGTTCATAGACACAGACAGAAGACAGCCACGTGACAGCAGAGCAGAGATGGCAGTGATGCAGCCATAAGCTAAGGGATGCTGAGGGTTGTTGGCCTCCACCAGAAGCTGCAAGGGGCAAGGAAGGACCCCCCACCACCTGTACAGGTTTCAGAGGAAGCGTGGCCCTGCCCACACCTTGGTGTCAGACTCCAAGCCTTTGGAATCGTGAAATTCCGTTTCTATGGTTTTAAATGACCTGGTCTGTGATAGTCTGTTAGGATAGCCCTGGGCAGTTCATCTATCCAGCCATCAGCAGATGGACATTTGGGTTATTTTGACCTTTCGGCTATTATGAATCATGCTCCTGTTAACATTCAGGGACAGATTTTGTGTGGGCATATGTTTTTAATTCCCTTGGATATATACTTAGGAGTGGAATTCCTGAGCCACAGAGTAACTCTTATGTTCAACTTCTTTGTGTGGTGAAATACACAAGACATGAAATGTATCATTGTAACCATTTTAAAGGGTACGACTCAGTGGCATTAAGCGCATGCCTGATGTTGCGCAATCGTCACCACTATCCAGTTCCAGGACTTTCTCATCAGCCTAAGCTGAAACCTCACACTTACCAAGCAGTCACTCCCCACCTCTCCCTCCCCGCGGTTCCTGGAAATCACGAATCTGCTTTCTGTTTCTATGGATTTGCCTATCGGGGTAGTTCTTATAAATGGAATTATACCGTGCATGGCCTTTTGGGTTTGGTTTCTTTCAGTTACGCTTTCAAGGTTCAACCACATTCTAGGGCGGAGGTCAGAGACCGAGAGGGAGGTGTGGGCGGGGCTGGCTCCTTCTGCGGCCGTCGGGGAGGGATCAGGTGCAGCCTCCCTTGCTGTGTCCCTTCACATCACGTTCCTACTATGCATGTCTGTCTCTGTGCCCAAATTTCCCCTTTTTATAAGGACACCAGGCATGTTGGATCAGGGCCCTCCCTACTGACCTCACTTTAGCTTGATCACCGGGTAAAGACCCTATTTCGAAATGAAGTCACATTGTGAGGTGCTGGGGTGAATTTTGCAAGGGACACAGTTCAGCCGCTGACAAGGGTGTAGGAGCCTGTTAGGCTCAGGCTGGGTTGAAGAGTGGTCAGTTTAGGACAGTCCGAGGTACCGGGACCAGGGCTGGTGGAGGAGGTCTGGGTGGGGGGCCGGGGCTGAGGGAGGGAGGGATGAGGTGACCCAAGTACATCTCGAAAATCTGCCTTGGGGTGTACTTGGCAAACGTTAGCAGGTGTTAATTTGAGGGCTGATTATAATGTGCTGGACGTTGCACTAGACCCTTGAAATGCATTTCCTCGCTGTCTTCTCTTCTTCTTTGAGGCGTAACTTACACAATGGAAAGTGTACACATCTTAATAGTGTGTACCTGTGGAGCCCCCACAAATCTGGCTCTGGGACATTTCCAGCTCTCAGAGGGTCTCCCATCCCCCTTCCCTGCCAACACATGTGCAAAGGCCACCACTGCTCTGCCTCTATCCCCAGGGGCTGGTGTTATGGGCTGAATGCTTGTGTCCCTCCAGATGTGTATGTCAAAATCCTCACCTCCCATGGTGATGGTATTAGGAGGTGCGGCCTTTGGGTGGTGATTAGGTCATGGGGGTGGAGCCCTCATGAGTGGGATTAGTGCCCTTATCAAAGGGACCCCAGAGAGCTCTTTCCTGCTCCTTCCGCCATCTGAAGACACAGCAAGAAGACGGCAGTCTGCAACCCAGAGGAGAGCCCTCACCAGAACCTGACGACGCCTGCACCTGTTCTTGAACTTCCAGCCTCCAGAACTTTGAGAAATGAATTGGTGGTATTTATGAGCCACCCAGTCAGTGGTACTTTGTTTTAGCCGTCCCAGAGGACTAAGATAGTTAGTTTTGCCTGTTTCTGAACTTTTTATAAATGCAATCATATAGTAATGCATTTTTACGTCTGGCTTCTTTGCTGTGCATAATGTCTGTGAGATTCACCCGTGTCGTGGCATGGGGTGGTAGCCCGTCATTCTCGTTGCTGCAAGGTGTTCTGTTGTCAGAGTAACCACAGGCTACTGGCCATGCACGGTTGATGGACGTTTGGGCTGTTCCCGTCTCCAGCCTGTTACAAACACAGCAGTGGTGCCCATGCCTGCACATGTCTCTGGGTGGGTATGTGCCCTTGTTTCTCTTGGAAACAAGTGAACTTGCCGGGGCACGGGGCAGCAACACCTCTGTTTAGCTTTAGCAGGCTCTACTAGATATTTCTCCAAAGCTGTAGTACCAAGTTGTGCTCCCAGGTAATGGGACAGAGTCTGCCTTTGCCCCATCTGGTCTTGCGGTATAATTTTCTCTGTATTGCTCCAGTGGTGAACGCTGTTGAGCAATTTTCCATGTGCTCATTCCCGTTTCATATCATTGTTGAATAACTCTCATGTGATCCCAGGAGGTGGGCGTTCTTGCGTCCCTTGGACAGATGGGGACAGATGCCCTTTTGGAGGGCAGAGAGGGCCAGTGGCCTATTCTCGGGCGCATGGTTGGTGAGTGGAGTGTGAGCTCCTACCTGCGGCACCATAGAGAAGACCTGAGTCTAGGAGGGGAAAAATCCTTTTCCTTCTCAAACTGGAACTCAGATTAAGGTTCAGCAACACATGGGTTAAGAAGGCTGTTTTTGGGAACAGGCTTTGTCACTTGGCCGTTGCTGACCTGATATTAGCCGTCCTGGAAAATGCGTTCCGAGTTCCAAGCCACGGAGATGGGAATGAGCCCTGGAGCGTGGCCTGTGTCTGTGTACGAAAAGAAAACATTACAACTTGAGTAATGGCAAATCCTGGAAATGATGACAGCCGCTTGTGAGCGCGTTGCAAGCCACTTGCTGGTGTTTGCAGAAACCTGAGACACAGGCCTGTGAGGGGTTGGGGGGAAGGAGGCCTGGCCACTCTGGGTCTCGGGTTTCTCAATCTAGAAGATGCTGGAATCCATTTCTCTCTCTGTCTTAGGTCAGGTTTCCCAGAAGCAAACCCGGAGGTGAGGGTTTGTGTGCAAGTCATTCATTAAGGACGTGGTCCCAGGGAGGTTGGTGAGGGAGCAGAAGACCCAGGAGCCAAGCCAGGGCGAGGTCCTTTGGCGAAGTCCGCCCGGAGTGGCTCAGCCTGCTCCTGCTGGAAGACTGTGCAGTGTAAGTTACATCTCGGGGTTTGACTGGACGCAGACCGGGGAGCTGGGCTCACATTCTCAAATCTGTCCGTCACTGGCTAAGAGCTGGCCTGGGGCATGAAAACCCAGCACTTCCCGCTTTCTGAGTGTGCCGGCAAAGCAGCTCTGCAGGAGAAAGCACGCGGAAGCCAAGGCGGGATCTCGAGGGAGCGGGGACAGAGTCTGCACAGTCATCCTCTGGGATTTGGCGACGTTGAGTCTACACCGACCTCGTGGCCTTTCCTGCCTGCTGCCTGTTGCGTAGGAACCCCCTGAACATCTCCATTTCTGAACTGGGGGGATGGGTGGTTGCTCTTCTTGCTGGACTCATAACTCAACTTTGTCAGGCTCCGACGTGGTGATAAATTGTTAAATGATATGCTGATACCGGCGTAGCATTTTCATTTCCTCAGAAAAACTAGCAAGGCCAACGACAGTTCAGAATTGCAAATGCCAATCCGGCCTTAGCGGCAGCCAGAAGTGAGGATTCCCGGTCAGCAAATCTGGCAAGTCGGCCTATTGACACCGCCAATCAAAGGAAGCTGGTTTCCTCTGCAAGAATGCAAAGTCTACAATTCTGGGCAGTTCCGGAATGAACCTTACACCTTGAAGCAGTGATGCATGAACGTGGTGGTTGTTTCTCCCTCCCCTCCTTCCCTTTTCCTGCCTGACACACACGTGATTGTCTTGTGAGGCATTTGTTTATTAGAGTACAGCATGCACACAGAAAAGTGCGCAAAGCGTGAGTGTGCACAGCTGGGTGGATTTTTCCAGCGTGAACTCGCCCCTGTGACCACCACTCGGATCAAGAAACAGCCTTCCTAGCCCTTGTGTCTCCTTTCAGCCACTAAACACTCACCCCTAAGGGGAACTGCCCTCCCACCTCCTAACACCAGAGATTAGCTTTGCCTGCTGTTTACATTTTATAGGAGTGAAATCACATGTGACGTTCTCTTTTGTGCCTGGCTTCACTGATTTAACGTGGCTTTTATGAGGTCTGTCCACATGACGGTGCACAGCAGCGGTTTGTCCGTTTGCATTACTGAATAGTATTCCCCACGGGAATCTAGCACAATCGTTGTCCTTCTGTCAGTGCTGGGCATTTGGGGTTTTTCCAGTGTGGGCTGTTACAGACAGCGTGCCTGGGAGCGGCGTGGAACGTGCTCTGGGTGCACATGTGTGCGCACCGTTGGGTATGCGCCTAGTGGAATCACCGGATCATGGACATTTGTATGTTCAACTTGATTAGGGGCTGCCAAACAGTTGCCAAACGGGGGTGTATCAGTTTACACTTGATCCAGCAATGTAGAAATTCCACTTCCTCTGTTATCGCACCGACATTTGGTGTTCGGAACTTCCATTTTATAACCTCTTCCGAAAGAATAGGGTCGTTAATTTCCATATTCTCTGCCCACAGGTGTGCTGCTAGTTCTTGTAACACATTTGTGTGAATTACAAAAGGACATCCCTTCCTTGTGACACTTTATTGGTAACTGTTAAAAATTTTCACAGTAGGCTGATTTCCTTAGAGTGTGACGTGTTACTGCCCTCTGCTGGAAATCCATTGAAATTCATGGTACGAAGCTTGGATGCCTGTGATAGAAATGGCAGCCTTAGATGTGAAGCCCTTGGGCAGTGCACACCCTAGACAACCATACATGGTGACACTGACCATTCTCTATTCTTGTCAACACACACTGAAGGTGATGGTGAGGACTGAGTGGAGGAAGCCCTACGAAAGCTCTGTAGATGATGGCCCAGGGGCTGAATCTGGCCTGCAGTTATGTTTTATTTGACCCACAGTGTTAAAAAAAACATTGAGCCAATGTTTTCAATTTTGGGCTGTTTTGCCTAAAAATATGGAAAAATCAGTGGGACTAGAGAACTTGGGCCTTCATCCCCAAATCAGAAAACAGAGGCTGATCCGTATGTGTCCCCAGTTGGCCTCAGCCTCCACCACACCCTGTTGTCTCCCATCGCCAAGGCCTGTGCCAATGGCAGTAGCAAAACCAAAGCAAGGTGACAATGTAGTACCACACTCCCTCCCTCAGTGTTTTCGCTTATTATGGTATCTGCCTTGCTGCTATAGGCTTGTACGTTTGTGATCACTAGTCTTGACATTGATAAAGAGAAAAAAGAACTCAAGGTGATCATTATATTGTGAAATAAAATAACTCCCATCATCTCTGTGCTGGAATAAAAAACTCATCTGATGAGATTCTGTAGAACCATAGGGTCATAAGGCAAGTGTTTATGGGCCAGCCCTGCCCAAGGGAGTTGGTGCTTCTTAAGCTGGTAGCCAAGAAATGGTGCAGCTGAGAGATATGGCTGGGGCAGGGCAGGGGGTCCGGGGTGAGCAGTTGAGGGTGAGCTGGTTGCATCTAGAAGTTTCTCAGAAAGGATCTGGTGTCCTCCAGGGATCGGTGCTGAGGTGGCAAGTGACAAGTCGTGGGGCAGAGACTGAATTGAAAATTCCAAATCTGGATGTTACAGAGTTCTAAACTGAACTGATGATAGAGCAATTTTAGTTTTGCATCTAATGGCAAAGTCAGCTAACCATGAAGTAATTGTCTTTATCATCATTGTTAAATGAAAACGACCATAATAATACCAGTGTATTCTGGGCACTTACTATATGTCGGGTGCTGTATCATCTCATTTAATCTTCACGGTGACTGTGCACCCTAATATAGATACTATTCTCAGCTCCGTTTCACAGACTTGTTTTACAGATAAGCAAATGGAACACGAAAGAGGTTGCAATTTGCCTCAGATCACACTAGCAGCAGGGCTCAAGCTTCTGCCGTCTCTGCTCTTCTGCCCAGGCAGTGTCTGGTTTGGAGGCAGAACCTTTTAACTGGTGACACTAGAAAAAATCTAGGCTGGAAACGGGTGCTTGTCATATCGCACATGTTCATGCGATGTGGCTGAACATGCAACATCTTTCTTGGAAATGTGGGTCTTTTTGGTCTTCGATGTCATGAGCTTTGAGACTCTGAAGGCTGGAAACCACTCAAGTCCTACCTAGGTCCTACCTCGTCATCTTCTTGGAGTCTCAGAGTAACCTGACGCTGTTCTCAAGGTCGCACGGCCCGTCTGTAGCAGAACCCGAGTTGGAAGCCTGTGTCCTACACTCACGGGTTTTCTCCACCCACTGTAGGGTCTCAGAGTTCCCGGATCTGGGAGGCATCCGAGCACCTGCTCTTTAGGAAGGCTGAGCTAATTTGCATGCATGCCAGCAGGACACCGCCAACCCCTCTCCCAGACAGACCTTTCTCTAATGGGCAGATGTCGGCAGCCTTGATTCATGCCGGGTGTCTCCTCGTCATCCTGCTGCCCTGGGGAGCTCAGCTCATCTTTGATTCCTGCCACAGCGCAGAGGCAGCGGTGGCCTGCACTCCTGCCGGAGTAAGATCAGTTTTGTCCTTGCGGCGAGGGCTCAGCTGGGGGATAGTGTGGGATGATCAGCCCTGCAGTTCGCCCTCCCAGGGGTGTGGTAGGGATCAAATGAGATCTACATAAGGAAATGTCTGTAGGAAGAGTAAACCGTTGGGCAAACACAGAGCATGGCGGTGACCGTGGTGGGAAGCCAGAGGTGGACGGGAGGGTGTTTCATTTTTCCTCTCCTGCTCACTCGGGGGACAGTCCAGGGGCTGCCAGCGTGCTGAGCGGGGAGTGGCTTAGCTCCCTGACATTTCAGCTCCGTGCTTTTATTTGCACTGGATCCTTGCATTGAAGACATCTGCCGGCTAGATTAAACGCAAGCTTCTCTCAGGCCACGGAAAGGTGACTGTTTGCATCACGGAGGAGTAGCCATCCATGAGAACAAGAAATTTCCCTCTTAAGAAACTAAAGAGATGCCGCCTGCATCCTGCCAATTCTACGCCTCGTGGAGAGGGCCTCGGCCCTGGAGGGAAGGGGCTTCGGCACGGGCGGGGGTGGGTCCGCCCGTGAATTCCTTCCAGGGGGCAGAAGTCAGAACAGGATGGACGTGTTCATTCGGTTGTTTCTTCATTAAAACATCACGTGTTGAATACATGCCTTGTCCTATGTGCGGACCCAGCCCTCTAGGCCCAAAGCGTGGGCAGAAACGACAGCCACTTGAGTGACATGGTACTGTCGGGGCGCGGATATGGGAAGAGCCAATGCTGCTGGGGAGCTGGGTGTCAGGGAATGTTCTGGAGATGAGATAGCGTTTACATCAGGTCTTAAAGGGTGCATAAGACTTTTCCACTTAGACAAGGAAGGGACAGGCATTTACAGTGAAGGAACAGCACATGCAAAGGCCCAGAGGCTGGAAGCTATGGGGGGTTTTGGACACGAGGGTGGCCTGGAGTGGGTGGAACAGGAGCTGAAACCAGGCGGTGAGAGCCTCTGATTGTGGGGGAACTTTATTGCTCCTTTCTTCGTATCTCCATGGAGGAGGAGGGCTCTCTTCTCCAGGAGGGAAAAATACCGTTCGAGGGGGACTCTCTGATCCTTTCAGAAGGAGGGAGGCTCTTCTGATTGGTGGCCTGGGCTCAAATGCACCGCTAACCCTGCTTCTCTCTCTCTCTGTGGGTCCTGTCTGCCCACCCCCAGAGTGTCCCCAGCACACCCAGGTCACAGGACACCTGCTTGCCCTGTGTCCCTCTGTCCCACAAGCCTCCCTGTGGCCAGCAAGGAGGTCTGGGAGACCCAGACCCATCCACAGCAGACAAGCTCCCAAGGTGTGGCATTGAAGGAGGCTGGAGCCTCGAGTGACCCTGTGGAGCAGAGCACCCCGCCTTGGCCCGTCCCGTGAACAAGAAGTACTTTCTAGTGTTTTAAGCCTCCGAACATTCAGGCTTGTTTATTACAGCGGCTTGCCTTACTGTGACACTGCAGGTTGGGAGAAGGCGGTGAAGGCAGCGGGAGAGGAGGGGATGAGACAGACCCTTTCCTTGGGGCACCGCAGTGTAGCTGAGAACACGCAGACATGGCAGGATATAATGTGTGGCCACCGAAGCAGGATGCTACAGCAGAGGCATGAAAAAGATCTTCTGGAACCCAGAGGAAAGCAGGTGTGTCAGGCAGGATTCATAGCTGGAAGCAGCAGAGGCTGCTCTGGATCTATGACAGGAATGTAGCAGCTTAGAGACGCTCTGGGGTGGGGAGGGCTGGGCCAGAGACCAGAGTTGGGCCTCTCCTTGGTGGGCAAGCCAGGGTGGCCCGGGCATCTGGGAGTTCGAGTCCCTGCCCCTGAGGAAGAGGGAGGTTCCTGTAGCCCTGGGAAGGCCATCTCCCAGCCTCTGTGTGGCCACGTCCCGGACAAATGACCACCACATGGGGTTCATTCATTCCAGGGTGCAGGGTGAGGTGGGGAGAGCAGCAGTGTTTTCAGGGCAGACGTGGCGTTGGAATTGGAGCTTGAGAAACCAGAAGCTCTTTGGCAGGGGGAGGAGGAGCGAGGAGGGTCTCAGGCTGAGGGGTCAGCAAAGGTCAGGGAGGATCAGAGAGTGGTGTGTGTGTGTGTGTGTGTGTGTGTGTGTGTGTGCACCAGGTGACTGCGTGTGGTGTGCATGCATGAGTGATGTGTTTGCATTGTGTGGTATGTGTGTATGTGTGTGAGGGATGCATGTGCTTCTGTGTGTGGTTTGTGCTCATGTGTGTATATGTGTGATGTGTGCTGTGTGTGTGAGGTACAGGTGTACTGTGTGGTTTGTGTGCATGTGTGTGTGTGAGGGATGTGTGAGTGGTGTGCATGTGTGTGATGTATGCATGTGTGCATGTATGTGATGTGAGCATGTGTGTGTGGTGTGCATGTGTGTGTGTGTGCAGGACTTGTGCGCGGTGTGCCTGTGTGTAAAGGGAGACGAGGCTGGCCAGGTCGTTGGGCCAGATGAAAGGGTGCTTTGAATTTCAAACTGGAGTCCCGTCTTTGCAGACAGCGGGGAGCCCTGAAGTTTTAAGGCAGGCGGTGGACACAGCTGGCTTGGGTGGCTCAGAGATCACTGTGGTGTGGAGGCCGCTGGACCCGACATGCTGGAGTGAGGGCCTGAGCCTCGTCAGGAAGGACGTGTCATCTCGAGATGTGTGGGGCTGGGAGGGTGGGGAGGGCCTGGGCCTCGCCCACCTCAGCAGGGCTCTGGGGGAGCACTGGCTGCAGAGGGGCAGGTGGCTGGGGCGGGCGCTGGGCTCAGCTGTGATCCAGCTCGGGGTCTTCCCTGGGCTTTCTCGTGGGCAGAGTCCAGCAGCTCAGAGACCCCCCCTAAGACACTTGCTTCCTGAGGACAAGGACAAATGAGGCAAGGCAGAGAAGCAGGCTTGGGTCAGGACCAGGATCCCAGGGCAGGCACCAGTAGGAATTAGGGCCAGGAACCTGATGGGGGGGCGGTAGGCAGCGGGCCCCCAGGCTGTCC
Source organism: Propithecus coquereli (assembly GCF_000956105.1). Lineage (NCBI taxonomy): Eukaryota > Metazoa > Chordata > Mammalia > Primates > Indriidae > Propithecus > Propithecus coquereli. The sequence continues at coordinate 4,292,999 of NW_012137969.1, forward strand.
GAGGGAGTTTAAATGGCGGGAGCAGGACAGGGCGGGCTGGCCAGGGGTATCAAAGGTGTCTGCAACTCTCAGCTTTAGGTAAGGAGGTAAAAAATGCACCGTGGAACACAAATTCTAGCATTGCTTCTAATCCGCAGGTCTGGTATTTTTCAAAGACTTTGGAGATTTACTGCCCTAAATCTTGAAGATAGATGATTTGGGGTTTACACACATTGACATATACCATATTCTCACTCTTATTTGCATAAAATGCATGATTTCTTTTTCAGTGCTTGCCTTCCATCTCCAGATAAAATCCTGAATGTGTCAGAGTGATCTTAGAAACAGCATAATTTTATCTGCACGGTGAATATTCTGGAAGCTTCAGGGAAGCAAGTCATGCCATGGATTGCGGTGGAGAGGCACACAGCTTCAGTGGTCCCTCCATGTTACTGGCTGCACTGTGTCCCTCCGAAGTTCATGTGCTGCACCCCTAATCCCCAATACTTCAGACTGAGACCGTGTGTGGAGATGGGGCTTTTAAAGAGGGAATTAAGGTGAAATGAGGTCATTTGGGTGGACCCTAATCCAACATGACTGGTGTCTTCATAAGAAGAGGAGATTAGGACACAGACACGCACAGAGCGACGACCACACGAGGACACAGGGTGAAGACAACACCTGCAAGTCAAGGACAGAGGCCTCAGAAGGAACCAACCAGCCCCCGGTCTGAGACCTTCGGCACCTTGATCCCAGACGTCCGGCTTCCAGAACCGGGGGACAGCGAATGCCTGTTGTTTAAGCCCCTGTTATGGCAGCGCTCGCACACTGACAGGCCCAGTGGCATGGGAGGCCTGTGCCACAGCTGGTGAGTTCTTGGGCTTAGGAGTCAAACTCTGTTGCTGACATTCACACACAGGGTATCTTGGGCAGGGAACTTAGTTTCTCAGAGTCTCAGTTTGCCCAGCTCTAGAATGGGGAGAACATGCGGAGAGATGGGATCGTGTAGCCTGGCTGATGCTACGTCTGGAGAGCAGAAAGCTGTACAAGGCCAAGGGTCAGGGCAGGACGGCTTCAGCTCAGTCCCCGTCCCCTTCCCCTGGCCCCCACCCCTGTCAATCAGAAACACGATTAATCAAAACGGTCCATTTCCCAAGCCCCTGTCAGTGTGATGCCCCACTGCGCTGGGCTATGATTCAGGAGGAGATGAGGTTCCAGAGGAAGGGGCTGCATTAAAAACAAACTAAGATGGGAGTGGGAATGCTCGGTCACCCTGACTGCCCCAGGCATTGTGTAAGGATCCGACGGTCTTTATTGTGGGACATGTCCTTCCTGTGCCACGGTCCACACTAGTTCTACCTTATGCCCGTGGGGACATCACCTTGGGTGCTTCATAACCCCCTTTCTCAGAGAGAATCAGGGAGCAGCTTTGGGGGGAGAAACTTCTCTCCTAAAATGTCAACGTAGAGTCTCAAGGATTTAAAGTACGAGCAAGGATGCCAGGTACATAGCTGATACCCAGTAAGTACATGTGAAATAAACGAGTGAACAAATGGAGTCTCTAGTCTTCCAAAAAAGTGATTTCAGCATCAAAGAATGACGTTTTTCATTATTTACTTCTTGGACTCCATATTTGGAAAGATTTTGGGAGCCATATTGCTTTGTTGATTTAATGGCAAATATTCTTTCCATACGTCACCTGTCATTAAGGGTTGTCAGTGGTTTGGGTCAACACATGAGCCAGTGCTACTATTCTGCTTTGGTGTTTTTCCTGCCTAAACCAAAGAAATCTGGTGTTTCTGTTATCCAGGTAGGCCTGATTCTGCACCCACCATGAAAGACACCACCCCGAATGCCAGAATCTTGACTGTTGAAATCCTGAAAGATCAAAATCTCTAAATACCAAAAATCCTTAAAGATCAAAATCCCTAGAGCCTAAAATCACTAATGTCTAAAATCCCCCAAATCACTGTCCCAAAAGACAAAATTCCAAATGTTGAAATACCGAAAGCCAAATTCTGGGAAAGAGATTAATGCGGTTTCGGTCGTTGCATCACGTTAAGCACGACTGTCACCTTGTCATCGTCTCTATTTGGATTTTTTTTTTTTTTTTGAGACAGAGTCTCACTGTGTTGCCCGGGGTAGAGTGCCGTGGCGTCATCCTAGCTCACAGCAACCTCAAACTCCTGGGCTCAAGAGATCCTCCTGCCTCAGCCTCCTGAGTAGCTGGGACTACAGGCATGCGCCACCATGCCCGGCTAATTTTTTTGTATATATTTTTAGTTGTCCAATTAATTTCTTTCTACTTTTAGTAGAGATGGGGTCTCGCTCTTGCTCAGGCTGGTTTCGAACTCCTGAGCTCAAACAATCCGCCCGCCTCGGCCTCCCAGAGAGCTAGGATTATAGGCGTGAGCCACCGCGCCCGGCCTCTATTTGGATATTAAACGTGTTTCAGGAGATACCTTTGGGTGCCAAGTTGACAGGGGTGGATTTGTGGACTTAATTTTAGGTGTCAACTCGACTGCATGCAGGGATACCTAGAAACCTGGAAAAGCATTATTTGGGGCATGTGCGAGTCTCAGCAGACTACGGGGGAAGATCTGTCCTCAATGTGGGGGCACCACCCCAGCAGCTGGGGGGCCGGGGAGAATATACACAGAAGGTGCATTGTTCTGTCTCTCTCTTCTAGAGCTGGCACGGACTTTTCCTCTGCTGCCTTGGACATCAGAGCTCCAGGCTCACCGACCTTTGGACTCTAGGACTTACCACAGTGGCTCCCTGGGTCCCGATGCCTTTGGACTTGGACTGAGCCATGCCACTGACATCCCAGGGTCTCCAGCTTGCCTGTGGTGGGACTTCTCTGCCACTGTAACCTTGTGAGCCAATTTCCCTAATAAATCCCCTCTTGTAATCTGTATACATATCCTATTGATTCGGTCTCCCCGGAGAACCTTGACTATGAAGATTTGGTATTGGGGGAGCCAAAGGTCATCCTTACTGTACCGTATTCCTTACGACACAATGAAAGAGATCTGTGAAGTTGTTCCTTCGAAAAAAGGGTGTGATAGTGTATGAGGCTACTTAATGGTGAACGATAAAAGTTTAAAATCTAATTATTATTGGTGCTGTGAAAGCAGAAAATCGCTTAATTGCAATGGCCAAGCAATAACCAGACTTTCAAATGGACAGAATATACTTATGAAATTTGTAGACCACAACCACTCTCCAAATACAAGTGTGGCAAGTGTTTCGAAGTTTATAGAAGGAGTGAAAACGCAGGCGCAAAATCCAAGAACTTGGCCCAGCCAAACTATTCAATCACTTCATGACTTCTGCCCCTTCACAGACAGCGCCTATTTGCTTTGCTACGTGTTTCATCTTTGCGTCATTTCCAATACTGGAGGTATAAATTGTGTAAAGACATTTCTAGAGTTCCAGTTCATTTTATGCATTTTTTTTCCAAAGTTGACTCCACACAAGAGCATTATCGCAACATTGACTTTGTGTGTAAGCGTTGTGCATGTACGTAAAATGTTGAAACTTCCCCAATAAACAAAGAGATGTCCTTTTTGTACGTCTGAATTTGTGAAAGATAAAACTTCTCTTTGGGCAACTGCACACGTGGTGGTGACCAACACAGTTTTTGATCGATCTCATCAAAAGACTTTGGCTGTCCGTCGGGGTGTTTCAGATGACTGCAGTTATAAACCTGGGAGCGCACAATTACCAGCCGTAGTCATATGTGTTCATATGTTTCCCCTTTTGACCTAGCTCGTTATGAATATATTCATAACTGTGACGCCCACGCAACTGTCATTAGTATGCCTGTTTATGCTTGCAAAAACATGCATGTTATTATCGCCCATTTTATTGTGTAAAGTGGCCTATGATGTGTTCTGTGGTGCTTTTATATGTTTCTCAAGTAAATCCTCTTTAGGATTGTAAATGCATGTCTTTAAAAAAACTTTTTGAAATTATTTTTTCCAGAATTATACTTTTGGGATTGGATTTTTGGGATTTTAGACTTTAGGGATTTTGATCTTCTTGGATTTCAACATTTGGGATTATGGTGTTAGGATTGTGTTTTTTGGGATTATGGACCCAATCCTCCCAATTCATTCATTCATTCATTCATTCATCTGTTCATTCTACGAATATTTACTGAGCGCCGACCTTATGGCAGGTGTGGCCCTACTCTGGGATGAGCATCACGGTGTGTAGGCAACAGGCGCTGTAGAAGATCAGGCAGGGGGCAGGTCAGGCTGGGCCCTGGAGGTGCTGGCCTCGGGGTGGACATCTTCCTAAGAGCAGGCAGAGCCACCAAATAGAGTGTCTTCCACCTTTTTTTTTTTTTTTTTGAAAAATTAACTCCCTGCCGAAAAGTTATAAGAATAATACAACGATCACCCACATCACCCTTTGCCAGTGGTTTTTCTGTTGTGAGGCCACAGAAGGCTAAGCTACTAGCCCCCGGACACCTTGAGGAGCAGCTCAGAGATTTGACAGATCAGAGCAGGTGAAATAAGTATTAATACGGCGGGTCAGTCCATGCGTGTAGCTCACATGTAACCCCTGAAGCCACTCACTCATTCGCTCCTTTCCCCCTCAGTTCACATACTCATCCACCAGACATTTAATTGTGCGCCTACTATGTGGGGGATACTGTGCTAGGCATCGAATGTGCCCTTACAGCGACAATGGAGAAAGTACCTCATGGACGCATACATGTTTCAAAACTCATCAAAGTGTTCACTTAAAATGGGCACATTTATTGTATGTAAATTATGCCTCAGTGAAGTTGTTTGAAAAAGTTCTTCAAAAGTGATTTGCATTCATATAATGTAGTATACCTCCTTCAAAAAGAATGAGATGGCTGGGCACGTGGCTCACACCTGTAACCCTAGCACTCTGGGAGGCCGAGGCGGGGGAGGATCGCTTGACACCAGCCTAAGCAAGAGTGAGACCCCGTTTCTACTAAAAATAGAAAAAATTAGCTGTGCGCAGTGGTGCTCGCCTGTAGTCCCAGCTACTTGGGAGGCTGAGGTAGGAGAATCACTTGAGCCCAGGAGTTGGAGGTTGCAGTGAGCTGTGATGACGCCACTGCACTCTAGCCGGGGTGACAGAGTGAGACCCTGTCTCTTAAAAAAAAAAAAAAAGATAGAGAAAGAGAGCTAAAATATATATTGATTTGGAAAAATCTTCCAAGTATACCAAGTGAGAAATGTATGGCTCACAGCAATGTGCATAGTACCATCTGCTGTATGTAGACCTACTTATGTCCCTGAAATAGTGGCTCTCCTCACTGTGTTTTCAGTTCTGCCTCTGCCACGCCACTGCGAGCGATGCTAAAGGGAGTGTTCAGCAGGGGAGAGAGGTGGCCAGCCTGCGCCCCACCTCGTTTTGAGGAGGGTTATTCTGGTCACTGTGGGGAGGCTGGACTAGAGGCAGGGAGGCCAGGGAGGAGGCCGCCATGGGCACCCAGGAAAGAGACAGTGGACTGACATGGTCAGACCCCAGCGCTGGTTCACAGGTAATCACCTGCTGGACGTGTGTGCATGTGTGTGTGCACTTGGGTATGTGAGGGTGTGTGAGGTTGAGGGTTTCTGGTGTGGCTCATTGAGTAGTTGGTGCATAATTCGCTGAGACAGAATATGCCAGAAGAAAACCCCATGGTTGTCCAGGGTTTGTGTTGGGTGTTGGTGGTATTTGGAAAGAGGCCGGCACGAGGACATGGAGAACAGAGGACATTTGCACACTGTTGGCGGGAGTGTAAGTTAGTACAGCTACTATGGGGAATGATATGGAGGTTCCTCAAAACACCAAAAATACAGAACAACTGTACCATCCACAATCAAAGTGCTGGGTATTTATCCAAAGGAGAGGAAATTGTATGTAGAAGAGATACCTGCACTCTCAGGTTTATTGCGGGACTATTCACAATTGCCAAGATTTGGAATCCACCTGAGAGCCCATCAGTGGATGAACGGATAAAGAAGGCGAGGTACACACACGGTGGAATACTATTCAGCCATAAAGAGAATGAAATCCTGTCGCTAGCAACATGGGTGCCCCGGAGCACAGGATGCCATATGAGAAATAAGCCAGGCACAGAAATACAAACCTCATGTTCTCACTCATATGTGAGGGCTAAAAAAATTGATCTAGAAGCAGAGAATAGAATTGTGGTTACTAGAGGCTGGAAAAGGTAGGGGAACGAGAGGGTGGGCAGAGATTGGTTAACGGATACAAAGTTGCGGCTAAACAGGAGGAGTAAGTTACAGTGTTCCCCAGCGTTGCAGGGCAAATATGGTCAGCAATAATTTATTGCATATTTTCAAAAAGCTAGCAGAGAGGATTTTGAATGTTCATGATACAAAGGAATGATAAATGTTTCAGGTGATGTATTTGCTAATTACCCTGATTTGATCATTACACATTGTATGCACGTATTGAAATCTGCCTCTGTATCCTACAAATATGCACTATTATTATGTGTCAACAAAAAATCAAAGGATAAAAAAAAAGAGGCCAGCAGAGCCCAGGAGGACAGTTTCTTTTCTGGGGAGGTGAGGACATGTGCTGGTCCTCCCCGGAAGGTGCCTGGGCTCTCCCCGGCCGGGCTGGCGTGAAGGCCATCACTCCCCTTGTCCCTGACTAGGATTTTGGGGTTTCCTCATCCAGAGACCAAAACTGAGCTGGAAATGAAGTGGACCAACAAGAGAACAGGACAGAAGAGATCCTCAAGATCTGGTCCTTCAAGAGTTTCTCCGGCCGTGTAACCAATGGTCCCAGTATTTACAGGATTTTGTGGGGCAGGAACGTGGACAGGGCTCAGCAGGGATGGTAGTGGTGTCTCTGTTCCGCGATTCCTGGTGTCTCGGCAGAAAGAGGAGGAGCTTGGGCAGGCCTTGGCGGCTGGGGGCTGCAGTCGTCGCAGGTATCCTTCTCACGTGTGCGGCAGGGGACGCGGGCTGTGGTCTGGGCCGAGGCCTGTTGCCTGGAAGAGCAACATAGTACGGCTTTTCCTTTGGGCTTTCCCGCAGCACAGTGGCCGAGTTCCAAGGTGAGACAGACATTCGTGGCGTTCGTGGGTTTCGATCTGGCCTTGGAAGTCACACGTGTCACTTCTGCCTTGTTTTATGGGTCAAGGTGGTCACAGAGGCCTGCCCAGGTTCACAGGGAGGGGACGTGGCCCCCATCACTCCATTTTAAGAAGAGCAGGGGGGATGCGAGATACTACCACGGCTGCTTTTGGAAAAGGAGAGGGGCAACGACCAGGGAGACGAAGGGTTTGGAGGAATCGGCGGCCAACTTCACTGAGGGCCTGTGTGGATGATTTATGTAAAGAAAAACTCACGGTCGGTGCAAAGCCTCCTGGTCCAAATCCCCCTCACCCACGTGCTGCCAGAGTGACCTTCCCCTGCCTCCCCCTGCATCCTAACAAGCCGGCGGGTGTGACGTGCATGCCACGCCTGGGTGCTCACGGCGCGGTGGTTAGGATGCTGGTTAGTCTCAACGCTAGTAGCTGCAGTTGGTCGGGTCTGCTGCAAAGCCCCTTGCACGCCTTAGTCACCGTATATGCGGTCTGTTCCCGATGTGCCCACCTTGCTGTAAGGATTGACGCTGTCGGCAGCTGACTTTGGGGGTGGGGTACAGTGGATTCTGGGGGAGGGGCCTGCCAGAGAGGAGGAAAATTTAGGGAAGTCCCACAACCCAGAGACCCCATGTTTGTTGGGAGAATGTTCTCTTTTTCGGGCTTGGCCTCATGAGCAGGGGGAACTTAATGGGAGAGGATGACCCGGTGGGGTCGGTGCCGGCTTGGGGCCTGGCCCTGGGCCCGCGTGTTGCATGCTTACAAATACTACTCGGGGGATTTAGCAAAGTTGGCATCTGGATTAGAGAAACCCCAGAATTCTATCCATGTAAACACTGTATCCTCATAGCATTTTCATTTTTGGTCATTTCCCACCCCAACTGACAGCATATTGCGTAATGTTTTGTGTCTGTATATTTTTTCCATCTGCAAAATGTCTTTTCCTCCCCTAACTGCCTCGCAGGAATACAACATGTCTGCAAAGTACTTTTTGTTCATCAGACAGAAAAAAAAGGCACTACCAAAATAGAAGATATTATTAATACTGCATGATTGTAAAACGGCGATCAGAGAATTGAGAATAAAAGCGTTAGGGGACAGCCGCGGCAGTGAATATTTTAGAAATAAAACACACATGATAAAAGAATTATCAGAGAGGACTAATTATAGCACAGAGGCTATTAAGGGAAGAGAGGAAAAGCTATGCTGAGGGGGAAATGAAGAGAAAATTGGTGAACAGAGAAAGTGGGAAACGGAGCAGGAGAGAAATATTGATGCGCGTCATTAGATTAGCGGCATCTGAAATGCCATGTGTAGAATGGAAAGGAGGGGTTTGAAAAGGAGAGTGGCCACTGTTGGATAAAAATGATTTATGTTTTTGTGTATAAGTCAGTTTTCTTGAGGTGCAATTTACATCTAGTGAAATTCACCCTTTTCAGCGTGCAGTTTTATGAATTTTGACAAATGTATATAGTCATGGAACCTCCCTGACAATGAAGATCTAGAACATTCCATCACCCCCCAAAGCTCTGTGTCTCTGCTCCTCCTTCCCTCCCACTCCTCAATCTACCGTAATCTGTTTTCTGGTGCCATCACAGTGCTGGGAATGCTTTGGTCAAGGCCAGAGATTACTTTTGATGACTAAGTCAGGTGGACATACTTGGGACTTTTTATTTTTTATTTTTTTTAGAGACAGGATCTTGCTCTGTTGCCCAGGCTGGAGTGCAGTGGCATAATCATAGCTCATAGCAGCTTCTAACTCCTGGGCTCAAACAATCCTCCTGCATCAGCCTCCTGAGTAGCTGGGACTACAGGTGTGCACCACCACGCCCGGCTAACTTCACAACTTTTTGTAGAGATCGGGGTCTCACTATTTTGTCCCGGCTGGTCTTGAGCTCCTGGCCTCAAGTGATCCTCCCGCCCCAGCCTCCCAGAGTGTTGGAATTACAGGCCTGAGCCACTGTGCCTGGTGGGACATTTTAGATGTTTATTCACCAAAGTGGGGTCAGGAAGAAGGTGAGGTGGACAGGTCTAGGTCGGGTCACCTCTATGGAAAGGTGTGAGTACAGCAGAAACAAGGACTTTGGACCCGAAGGCCATAATCATCGTGGAGTGAGAGGCCAGGCTGCCTCTGCAGAGTGAGGAGTTTGGGGCGTTGGAGAAGGATCTTGAGGAGAGGGTTGACAATTGGGAAGAAGCGGTGGGAGGAATGGGGGAGGCTGCTGTTGGTGACCAGGGGGCCCACTGGTGGCTCCAGTGGGCCTGGCCATGTGGCTATTCCTAACTATGCACAACCCCAGGTCAGGAGTTTTGTGGCACTAGCAGAGATTTGTTGTTTGTCCCCATCTTTATTTCTGGTAGGGAAAGTTATCTGCTTTACCCTTTTTTGTTCAATTCGACTTAGCTATTTGCAGCCCATTATTCCACCATATAAATTTTGGAGTCAGTTGTACAATTGTTTAAATAAATCCAGCTGGAACGTTGACGGGGATCACGTTGCATTCACAGATGATTGCGATGTTTCCAGGATGCAGGGAGTTGGGACCTGGGCTTGGATGAGAACTCTGACCTATGGAGTGCTGGGGTCTCTTTGTCCTTCATCAGCCTTTGTCGTCACGGGGACGGGGAGGCTATAGGGAAGGAGTAGGCGGTTCTGCAGGGGTGTCTGCAGGGGTGTCTGCAGGGCAACCGCAGGGACAAGTGGTAAGAAAATGAAGCCTGTATCTGCATTGCCCACCTGGGTGGCTCTTTGCCACCACAGAGCCCCTAAGTTTAGTGGGGAAAGCAGGAAGGGGACTCGGATTTTCACACGCACCTGTCTACAGCCTCTTTTTTTCCTGTTCAAGTTCACCTTGAGCAAATAGTCCAATTAACTGTTCCATCTGCACCTTTTTCCTATCACCTTTGGATGAATAGACACGTGTACCCAGCTTTGACAAGAAGACTTAACAGTGTTTCTACTTCCAAACCGGAGTGTGGTCTGACACTGCAGGACGACTCAGGCGGGAAGAATGAGTGGCAGGTGCCAGCTTCATGCCTCGATGTTCTGATGAATGGAGACCCCAGCTCATCCATCACGTTTTGAGCTGTCAGGAGAACTCCTACATCTGGAAGATCTGTTTTTCCTCTATGCTATTAGAAGTCGGGCGTGGGCGGGGAACCCTGGCATCTGGCACTAGCTCTGAGTCTGCTAGGAAATGGACCTGTGAAAAAGAGTGCAATCAAGTGTTCCGAGGTGGGAGTAGAGCTCCAAGGAGGAGCAAATGACCGCATGAGCGGAAAGGATCTGTGGAGTCCTGGAGGGGTCTGAGCGGGAGACGGCTCCGTGCTGTAAAGCTCAGAAAGCCCCAGAATCAGACGGCTTAAGAGTAGAAACATGGAACAGGAAGCAGCCTCATGTTTCAATGCCTCCCTACAGAGGCAGTACCTTCTACACTAACGCAGAGTACGACACTGACCTAGGCAGGTGCTGTGGGTATTTGAGGGCTGGTGCGGACGTGTGGACCTGTCTTAGAAGAACAGGAATAAGAGAGCAACGCGGTTGCCTTTTGATAACAAAGCCTATCCCACTCACAAGCTGGGCTAGCACAGAGAGAACCAAAACCACCAGAAGGGCACAGCAGAACCTCAGGCAGCAGGACCGGAGGATGTCTGACACGTCCCATTTAAGCACTTTCAATCTGCGGTAATAGCCCCAAGTGACACCGCACTGGGGGTACGCTGAGCCCCCGAGTGAGCATTGCGCATCCTCTGGGAGCTTCAAGTTGACCTGGTGGTGAAGTAATTTAGAGGGGCGTCTTCATATGCAAGTACCTACGGATAGATTATGAACTAGAATGAACAGTTTCACATGTTTTAAAGTCCCAGGCCAGTTTAGACGTAGACTCCGTATCTCCTGGGGGTTTGCCTTCGCCCTTCTCTGTCCTCGGTGCTTTGATGAAGATGTTGGGCATTTCTCAAGCAACGTTGTGTCCACCCTGGGGGCAGTGCACACTGCCGGTGCAGGCAGAGGGACGGCAGTCTCAGCGGCTTCGGTGGATGCTGTGGGCGCTCTGCCTAGATTTCCTGGGGTCCCTACTGCAGATGAGGTGTGCCCTCCCCAGCTCCCCTGCACTTGTCTTCTTACAGCTCGCACCTGCCGAGGGCTTCCTCTGCGCTACTAGAGCCATTCATGTCCGCCCTTGCTGGGCTTGTTCTCCTCCCATCTGCTCTTCCCCACGCCCTGCCTGGTTTCTCCTGGGAGCACATCCTTCAGGCATCAACTGCACACACATCTCCATCTCAGGCTTTGCTTCCGGTGAACGTGACCCAAGGTAGCGGTCAAGAATGAAAGGTTCACTCAAGAGCTATCAGAGTTTAAGGACGTCTTGGCCACTGGACTTTGTATTTCAGGTTCCAACGTCAAGACCCTCTGAGTGTGGAGACGGATGTGGATAGTTTGGCCATGGCTGCTGAGCACGTCTGGTCTTACTGGCAAGACCCTCTCCATTATGGGATGGAAGATAACCGACGCCTGGTGTCGTGACTTGGGGCTGGCACCATCGCCTTTTGATCTGCATGTGGATCTGCCGTAGAGGACGTGCTCATGTCAACCCCGGGAGTTTCCGATTCTTTGTAAAATGATTTCTCCCAGCAGTTCCATAGGATGTTTCCTCACATGCAGGGAGAGAATGCAGACAGGAAGAAATAATTCCGGTCGGACTGTTCTGATGCTCATCGTAGATGAATAATTGACATTCTGATATCCGCTCTGTCCCCTGAACACGGTAGCTTTGTTACCTACTGTTCAGCCCTAGGGATTGGCAGGGCTGTACGGATGCGGGCAGGTTACTCAGCCTCTCTGAGCTTTGGATTTCTGTTCTGTTCAATGGAATCAACACCAGCCACAGAGGTAAGAGACAGCATGGCCTCCTCGAAGACACTGCAATTGACTCACTGTATCCGGAGAGCAGAACTGAAGTTGGGCTGCGGCCACGGCCAGACCGTGTGGGGTTTTGTAGACCATGGTCTGCATCTGGTGCCACGTGTAGCTGTGCCGGCTCTGGACTGCAGAGCTCCGGGGGGTGCCCCTGCACGAGGGCCACAGCGAGTATGGGCGTGTTCCTTCCTTCCTACCCTATTTTCTAGATGAGATTGTATAAAATTCGTGCTAATTCTGCTTTAAATATTTGGTAGTACTCTCCAGTGAAAGTACTTGGAGATTTCTTTTTGGGCATCTATAGTTGATCCGAGACTTTTCCTCTTTTCTAATGGGAGCATTTAGCATTCAAAATTCCTCTCTGCCCCGTTTTAACCGCATCTCACATATTTTGATATGTTCCAGTTTCATTTTCATTCGATTCTCTCTATTTTTTATTTCCTTTGAGACTCTCTCTTCGACACATGGATTATTTAGAAGTGCATTATTTGGTTTCTAGGCGTTTGGAGATTTTTCCTGTTACCTTTGTATTGTTGATTTCCAGTTTGAGTCCACTGTGGTCAGAGAACATACTTGGTGGGATTTTAATTCTTTTACACTTGTTGAGATTTGTTTTACGACACAGGTCAGGATATGGTCTATTTTGATAGATGCTCCATTTGTGTTTGAAAAAAATGTGCGTTCTGTTGTTGGGTGGAGTGTTCTATATATGTCAATTAGACTCTGTTGGTGGCTTATATTAACCTTGCTGATTTTCTATCTGCTAGTTCTATCGATTGCTGAGAGTGCAGTGTTGAGGTTCTCAACTAGAACCGTGGATTCATTTATTTTTTCCTTTCAGCCTCATCAGCTTTTGTTTCATGTATTTTGACACTCTTTTGTTTGGTGCCTACACATTTAGGATCATTATGTCTTCCTGGATGATTGATTTTTTTTTTAAATCACTATGTAAGGGCCTTTTTGTCTTTGGCAATTTTATTTGTTTTGAAGTGTACTTTATCTGACATTAGTGTGGCTATGCCTGCTTTCTAAATTAACGTTTGCATGATACATACTTTCCCATCCTTTTACTTTCAGTCTTTGCGTGTCATTGCATTGGAAGTAAATTTCTTGTAGGCAACATATCACTGGGTTGTGATTTTTTAAATCCACTCCGACGATATCTATCTTTTACTTGGTATACTTAGATCGTTTACATTTAAGGTAATTATTGACATGGTAGGGTTTATTGACATGGTAGGGTCAATTTATTATTTGTTTTCTATTGGTTCCCTCTGTTTCTTGTTTCTCTCTTCTTGCCTTCCATTGGGCTACATGAACGTTTTTAGGATCCCATCTGGATTTATTTGTAGTGCTTTGAGTGTATTGCTTTGGTTAGTTTCGTAGCGGTTGCTCTAGGTATTGCGATGTACCCACGTGACTTATCACAGTCTGCTGGTATCAATGTTTTCCCACTTCAAGTGGAGTTTTGCTTCCGTTTGTGTCCCTTAATTCTTCCCAATTTAAAAACACAATAAACATGACTACTTCCTCTATCCATGTTAGACATCACATAGGATGATATTATAATTTTTGCTTCGACCACAAAATATGATTTTAAAATTTCACAGGGAGAAGAGTAGTCTATTTCATTGTTCTTCCTTTCCGAAGTTCCAAGCCTTCTTCTGGTATCATTTTCTTTCTGTTGGGAAAACGTCCTTCACCCATCTTTTAGGGGTAGGTCATCTGCTGGTGACAGATTATCATCATTTTCCTTTGTTTGAGAATTTTAACATTTCTTCTCTATTCCTAAAGGATATCTTTGCTGGCTATGGAATTCAGGGATCACAGTTCTTCTCTCTTAGCACTTGAAGAGTGTTGTGCCACTTTTCTCCTGACTGAGAGGAAACCTCGAGGTTTTGGATGAGAGATCTGTTCTCGTTTGGATCGGTTTCCTTTGTGGGGGATGCGTCATTCTTTCTGGCTTCCTTCAAGATTTTTTCCCATTGTCTATAGCTTTCAGGAGTTTGGTTATAATCTATGTTGGTGTGGATTTTTTTCGAGGGGGAGGTTATCCTGTTTTTAGTTTGCTCCTCTTATTGAATTCATAGTTCTGGGTTTTTTTCTGTTTTGTTTTATTTTTTGCCAAATTTGGGAAATTTTTAGCCATTAGTTCTTCAAATATTTTTTCAACACCCTCTCTTTCTGGGACTCAGGTGACAAGAATGTGGGGTCTTTTGTTATTGTCCTAAAGATCTGGGAAGTTTTGTTCATTCTCTTTCTTTTCTCCCCTCGTTTCAGATCGGGTAATTTCTATTGTTCCATCTTCAAATTCACTGACTCCTTATTCTGTCATAGTCACTCTGCTATTGAGCCTCTTCAGTGAGTTTTCTACTTGGTTTATTGTATTTTGCAGTTCTATAATTTCCACTTAGTTCTTTTTTAATATTTGCTATTTCTTTGGTGAGATTTTCTATTTTTTTTTATTTGTTCCAAGGGCATTTGTAATTTCCTGCTGTAGCATTTTAATGATGGCAACTTTAAAATCAGAAAATTCCAGCACCTGATTCATGTTGGTGCTGACGTCTGTCAATCATCTTTTCTCATTCAAGTTGTGATTTTCCTGGTTCTTGGGATGATGAATGATTTTAAACTTTATCCTGGATACCTTGGCTATTGTATTAAGAAGCACAGGGTCCTGTTTTAATCTCCTATTTCAGCAGGCAGTCACTGATTAGGGTTAGTAAGCAGGTCCTCTCCTACTCTGTGGGCTATGGTTTCAACGACAGTTTAGTTTTCAGGGTCTTTGCTGTGTGATTTAGCTGCTTTGCTCATCCTAGTGTTGCTGAGCCCCCACTGATCTCTGTTGGTGCCTCCTGCATAGGTGGGAGGCACTTTCCCTTGTTAAGTCACCTGGTACTCTCTGTGGGGAAAGGGACAAAAGGCCCCTCTCCAGGTCGAGTATTTTGTTGTTGGCAGGCTCCCTGCCTACCTTGCTGGTATCACTGGAACACCAAGCGTCTTTGTGTGGGGAAAGGGAGCCTGCAGGGCCAGAGGGTGATTGCCCTGTCTGGACTGGGCCACTGGTGTTGGCAGGAGTCCCTTATGATTCAGGGGGGGAATGTGTCTACTGAGACTGTCTTTTGCTGCTAGGACAGGGCTCTGGGGATGTCAGGTCTGGGTTGCCATCTGTCATTGGGTGGGGCCTTGTGACACTGAGCCACTGTGTTGTTCCTTCAGTCTTGCGGTCCCTAGCCAGCCTGCCTTCCTCTTTCCACTTTCCAGAGTCCAGTTATGGACTAATGTCCCAAGTCGAGGTCTATGGCTGTATTTCGTGGGGAGGAGAAGGAGAGGTCAGTCTACACCATCTTGTCTGCACTGTGACTCTCCTATTCTTGACTACTTAAAAAAAGTCTCTTTCTTGATTCTGTTTCATTTTATTTGCTCCTTTTCTTTCTTCTTCTTCTTCTTTTTAAAAAATACCACTCGTCCTGGGCTTTCCATGTTGTCTATTCTCTTGTGTCCTCCCTATAATTTATTCCTTGTTTCTAAAATGATTTTCAGTTTTTATCCTCTGAGTACTGTCAATTTCTTTTTCATAATCTCTAAGCTCTTACATTTCACGTTTGTGTTGTTCTTTCAGAAATTCAATTATTTTCTTAATTTGTTTTAGCTCACTTTGAATTATTGGGTTTCGGTTTTCATCTATTTTGTGCTTCATTTGTCGGGGGTGTTTTCATTGTCTGTGGGAAAGTGAAGCTGCTCTTCCTTGTCCTTTTTTAATAGCACCTTTGTGCGGAGGTAGAGCTTGTCCCTTTTCTGTTGTTCATGGTTGAATGAGATGAGTTTTCCTGGGTTATGAATAAGAGAGTCCACTAGAGGGAGGAGTGGATGCAGGTAACGTCCCCAGCTTCCTGTCTCCAGGGCTCCCTCCTCTGTCACTACTGCAAAGGGTTCAAAATGCAGCCCTTTTCAGGCAGCTCTCCCAGTCCTGGCTCAGGGGACTTTTATTTCCATCCAGATGCCTACTTGGGCTCTAAGCAGGTCTTGCCTTCCGAATTGGAGGAACAGCCATCTGGTTTGCCCGGACTGTCCTGAGTTTTAGCACCCAAAGTCCTGTACCCTGGGAGACCTGCCACTCCTGGGGAAGCCAGGTGGTTGCTCACCGGACTTCTAAGGCTATGCTGTTACATTTAGAAGCTGGATTTTGGGGATACTTTTGGAGCTATTCCTCCTCTGTTACCCTCGATGATTCTGTCCTGCCTTCCTGAGCCCTGCTTCTGGTGGTGTCTGCTCAAGATGAAAGCGAGGGAATACCTGCTGGTGCTTTCTGAGGACTTTAAGTAGCCAGCCCTGGTGTTCCTGAATTCTCCTGCCTCCCTGAGTGGCAGCATGAGGTTTGCCCGTCTGGCTTCACTTGTGTCGTCGGTCGCTGTGTATTGGATCCCGCACAGAAGCCTTCCTTTCACTGTTGCATACCCGGCTTACTCCGCCCCTTCCTCAAAATCGCTGGAGGATGAATTTGCTAAACAGACATCCTATCAGGGAATCTCCAATTTCAAAATGAACATACAACCAGGATCCACCAGAAGTTAAGAAAAGCCAACACCAACACATAGTCACCAAAATCGACACCCAGAAGAATTAATACCGAAAGAAAAAGAATTAGAAAAAAGAAACCAGGTAGAAACTTGAAGAGATATTTAACTAATAACCTCAGAGGAGTAAAAGTGGATAATTGCAACCAAGAAACATGAGTAAGCTTCCATCAAAAAGAATGTGAGATTCTGAAAATGAAAAATATAACTGTGATTATTAATATTTCTAGAAATGTCTGTCAGTCTCAGTCTGCAAAGTAGCAGAATGGGCACAGTTCAAAAGAGAATTAGTAAACTGGAAGAGAAAACTAAAGATTTCTGAAGCACTTATCATGGTTCAAAGGTAAAGAGAAAAAGCTAAAAGCTTCCAGGGCCAAATGGGTGGGGATGGGGCTGGGACAGATGAACTGCAAAGGAATGAGAATTGAGACTGTCCCCAACATGCTTCTTGGCAACACTAGGAGCAAGAAGATCACACAGAAGTATTATATTTTAAAAGTTCTAAGAAAAAATAATTCTAAACTCAAGAGGTCACTCAAGTGTAAGAATAAAATATATTTCAGACATGCAATAACTCAAGTTCATCACCCAAGAACCACTTCTGAAAGAATTAGCCAAGGATATTCCCCAGCAAAATGAAAAATGATTCTGGGGGTAGACACAGGATATGAGAAGCAATGGTGAACAAGGAATCCCAGAAACATCATTATCAAGACTAAAAGAATGTTGGGAAAAAACTCAACAACCAACCAACCAAGACCTCAGCTGCTGCATCGAGATATCGGTGGAGGTGATGGCAGAGTGGGCAGGGAAGGGACAGAGGTAGGGAGAGGGCGCACACTCTTGTCTGGGGGTGTGAAGGGCTGAAGATGCGGATCAATTCTACAAAGAGATACCAAAGCAGCTACTTAAATAGGCATGGCAAGAATGTAGAAGATAATTAGAATGAATAATTTCTCAACCATTAGGAAAAAAATGGAACAAGGAAAACATGATCAGTCCAACAAAAGATAGAAAACTGGTACAAAGAAATAGTCAGAAAGAATGACACACAGAGAATGTGATTTAAGATATCAGAAAAGCCCGAGGATTTTGGCCACTGCTATAATTATGACTGGAGCGGTCTGGCCACCCAGTTACAGAGTTGGTGGCCATTTAGTTTTAGTCCCATACAGCAAACATAGTCCACGCCAATACTGGCAACCTTCTGTCCAGGTGACTCCATCTGTCGAACTGCTGCCTTCTCCTCCTGCTTCTTTTCAAGGGCTTAGAGGACATCCTAGGAGCACCCCGTGGGGTTTCCTGGAATATTCCAGGGAATGGATGACTGGTCAAGTCTGCTCACTGGATTTGTGTTTGGCCTTTTGGGGGATTTGCTATGGGCATGAGTGTTCCTGGCCATCTGTCTCCTGTCATGGTCTCTGGCCCTCCCAGGGATGTCTTCATCCCCTCTCCGGCGTACAGAGACTCCTGACTCCCTCGCACTGTGTTCAGTCCACTTCTCACCATCACTGCTCTCCTAGGTGCAGGACATGGTGTCCCAGGGACTTTTCTAGAAGCTTCCAGCTTCCCCCTAGTCTGCCTGGAAGACCATGCCCCATGGCTGTGTTCTCAGGTTCACTTGTAGCATAGATCCCGGGACCTCCTTGCCCTACCGTTGTCATCACTATCCACTGGGGACATGCAGGGGGCAGCTTCCTGCCTAGACATGTCCCTGGCCATGGCCTCCTCCTGTCGTAGCCCATCTTCATCTTGTCTGTGAGTGTCCCAGGGCTGCTGTCATAGATTCCCATGAACCGAGTGGCTAAAACAATAGAAGTTTAGTCTCTTACAGTTCTGGAGGCTGGAAGTTCAAGACTGAGGTGTTGGCAGGGCTGCACTCCCTCTGGAGTCTCTAGGGAGGGTCCTTTCTGGCCTCTTCCAGGTCTGGCAGCCCCAAGGATCCCTTGGAGTTAACCCTAACCCTAAAACCCCAGGGATTCCCTGGCTGATGGGTGCATCACTCCCACCTCTGCCTGTCTTCACGTGGACTTTTCCCCATGTGTCTGGATCTTCCTGTCAATCGTCTCTCTTTTCATAAGGTCACCAGTCATATTGGATTAAAGGCACATCCTACTCAAGGATGACCTCATTTTAACTAATTGTATCCACAGTGACCCTATTTCCAAATAAGGTCCCATCCTGAGGCAGCGGGGGTTAGGACTTCAACATGAATTTGTGCGGGTACATGATTTAACCCATAACATTCTGACCCTTCTCTGGGGGACATGTTTAGGGGAAGTGCAGGAAGAGAGAAAACAGATCACCAATGTAAGATAAAAATAAAGCCCCTAGGCCTGCAGGCGAGAGAGAACTGACTCTTTGTGGCAATAAGGTACCAAATTATAAACAATACCTAAGGACATGCCAGGCGAGGGTTAAGTCACATACCCCTACACTTAAAAAAATAAACTGTGTTCTAGCTGCCATGAGGTGTTTTATTTTTCTCTAGCAGCTAAATAAGCATTGGCCTTGGGACAAGCAATGTTGGAACAACAGCAGCTCATCCAGCCCATTCTGCGTCCCACAAGCTGTAGCAGCTTTGATCAGACAAGGGACGGATTTCTGTAACTTCCTCCTGGTGAGAGACCCCTGGCCACGGCTGCTTCCGGCTGCTTTACCAACCCTGTGCACTTGAGCGCTTTCATGTGCCTGCTTTCATTTTGACGTGTGGGGCCTAATCACCACACATTTAAATGTTAAGTCTCCACCCCAAAGTGAACATGGGATGTAGGTAACGTGCATGTTTGCTTATCACACATGCGTGTGACCTTCCTCCGTGAATACTCATAGTTCCTCCCGTAAACCGCTGAATACGTATACTTAACTAACCTGCTCAGCACAAGTTCCTGCCCTACCCCTCCTCCTTCCAGTGCCTTCTTTCTGCCTCTGCTGGAGGCCCGCTTCCCAGCCTGCAGGCTGTAACCTTTATAAGAAATAAAGTCTCCTAAATTTACAACTTGTGTGATTTTTCAGTTGACATCAATAGCAGAATCTTATCATAACAAGAGGTGTTTCCAAA
>NW_012137969.1:4313741-4331890 GCF_000956105.1 Propithecus coquereli
TTCTTCCTCAGCGGCAATTTTTATAGTTGTATCTATTGTATGAATTTTCCATTTTTTTGGTAAAGAAAAAATTTTGGTAAAGGAAAAATCCATAGCGATAGAACAGATTGGTGGCTGCCAATCTGCTGGATGCACAGCATCGTGAATGTGCTAAATGCCACTGAATCGTTCACTTTAAAACGGTTATTTTTATGTTATGTGAATTTCACCTTAGTAAAAAACAAAAGGAAAAAACTATATACTATTGTTAACAAAAAAGACAAGGTTCCTCCAGCCAGGAAAAGCAGAAACGCTGACCCAGTGGCTTTGGATGCAGGTGGTTCTCCTGAGAAAGACTTTTGACAGAACCGTCCACGTGACAGTGTTGCAGGAGGAGGTTCCTGCGAGGCTGGGGACAGGCACACGCAGAGGCCCGCTCCGAGCTCTGGCTGTGGGTGGTGGGAGAGCCCGCGGGGTGGGCCGAGGGCTCAGACTCCACTCCAGCCAGAGCGCCCGGCTCTCTCCGTGCCTTTAATTATTAAAAACACGTGTTGGGAAAGGCGAGTCCCTGGAGACACGGAGGCTGCTCTGTCCGGCAGAAGTGATCCTGGCTCAGCTTTAAGCTGGCCGTGTGTTCTTGAACACGTTCTTAACCCGCTCGTGTTTGTGAAATAAGAAATGTCGAACCAGAGGGTCCCTGACGCTCTTTTTATTCCGGACAGGCCGGAAGCTGGGGGAGAGACCCTGCTCGTGCTTGCTGGGAGCTGGGGCCGCGTGGCCTCCCGCTCCTCTGATCCCGTGGGCAGCGTGGAGCGTCCACGTGGGCTGGGTGGGGCCCCAAGAGGGGTGGGGACTCCTGGTGTTGGCCAGGTAGAGCCGGGTGACCTTTCGTCCCTGGGGGAGGGGGTTGCTCTATTTTATTATTACTGTGGATGTTGTTATTCAGGTGAAATTCACATCACATAAAATTCATCATTTTAAGGCAAACAATTTGGTGGCCTTTAGTCCATTCACAGTTCTGTGTAACCGCACCTCTGTCTGGCTACCAAACGTTTGCATCCCCTAGAAGGAGACCCCGTGCCCCTGAGTACTCACTGCCCTTTCCCCTCCTCAGCCCCTGGCGGCGCTGTCTGCTTTCTCTCCCTGTGGGTCCCTGATGTGTCATTTCCACGGCATCCCAAGATCGTTAAATGAAAACCGCAAAGACACTTACTTGGTGGTTGGGGCGAGGGTGCGGCCGATGGGCCAGGGCAGTGCTGCTCAGTGGTCAGCACAAGGGCCGATCCTGCTTCGTCCTCAGCCCGGGGGCAGCTTCCCGGTTCCTGACTCTCCACTCTGCCTGCCGCTGCCCCTGACTTATCCTCACTGCACTCGCTGGTCCTTCTTCCGCTTAGTAGTTCAACTTCCTCCTGGTTTCTGCTCCTCCCAACTTCCGCTCGCTTGTTGAGGCTCCAGCTGCACCTCCAGCTTCTGACCCCACCTGAGTTCACTTGGATAATCTCGCCATCGTTTCACACTTGGGTTCCGGAGACTAGGAGTCTACTTTACCCCAGAGGGGCTACTGTGGATTCGGTGGCTCCTGGCAGGTCTCGGTGGTAGAGTGGTTGGGTGCTGTGGTCTGCAGGGGGCTGCCCCTTTAGGGGGGGCTTTCGGCAGGGCAGTTCCCCCCTGGAAGGGCTGGTGGCGTGGGAGGCACTGCGATTGGTTCCAATCCCCACCTTAGGAGGAAACAGTTGAGAGAGGGTGGACATTGGGTAGATCCGAGGCTCACCGCCAATGACTCAGCCCTTGGAGCTTCAGTTTCTTCATCAGTAAAATGCAAATAACGTTCCTTTCCTTGCAGGGATCTTGTAAACTTTAGGGATAATATATGCAGGCTGCCTGGAACTGCTAGGCATTAAGTTATTATAGTTATTATAATATATTATAATATATTATTATAATATCAGGAGAAAGGAAGATATTGTGTAAATAACTGTAATGCTCCCTTGTGGCTCCAATCATGCCCAGACAGTATATTTCCGCCTGTCTCAAAGGGGTTCAAAATGCTCCACAGACTAAAAAAATACCCCAAGGAGGTAGTTCCTATGGACAGTCAGAGTACACCTGCCGCGTTACATCATTAAATAAAAAAAGGAAGGCGCCAAACAGTGGACGTGTGTATGGTGTCCCACCAATTGTGTAAAAAGAGAAAGATTGAAAATGTGTACACACATATGATTACGTGCGCACAGGATGCATCGGAGGAGGAAAGTTGTGCTTGGGGGCAGGTGGGCGGGACGGTGGGACTTCCTCTCCATCATTGTACCCCTTGGTTTCTTTTAAATTTTGTACCACGTGTAAGTTATTACCTCTATGGAATGACATAAAATATGTGTTCCAAGCCTTCTAAAAAATTCTGGGCAGTGGGACATGCAACTAGGAAGAACGCAAGTCTGGGAAAAATTATTTTTAAATGAGAGAAGGTGGGAGGGATGTGAAGTATAAGAATACATACGGGGTGCGATGCGGGGAAAATGAAGAATGCCGTGAATGCTCACGTTTCTAAATGTTTTCTTAATGATTTTCACTGTTTCACCTAACTAAAAAAAAGTGTTCTGAAGAACATTCAAGTAGAAGCACGATAAGCTGTGCTTCCCTCCTTCCTTCTCATTCTACTGGTGGTGCCTGTGTCCCCAGACCCCGCCGAGCACACGGTGGGCAGCTCCCTGGTCTAGGGCTGCGTGCCTCTAGGCGGCAGCCAAACCTGGGGGATTTGACCTAGAAGAGTGGGTAGAGAAAAGGGACCCAAAGACCGGCAAAAATGAGCTAATTCTCGATTTTCACCACTTCGCACATTTGTTCATATGGCAGAACCTCACTAAACCCAAGCTCTTTTATCCAAAATAATCAAAGGCAATGTGAAGCAAAACCCTAAAACAATGTAGGGCCCTTGGCATGTTTCCTCCTAGCTTCCTTTTATTAATATTTTGAGTTCATGAAGTTTCACTAGAGTTGGTTGTGTGTAAGGGGGGAAAAGTTGGACCCATCTAATTTCCAATCTTTAAAGGGCTGTTTCCAGTTTCTGTGTATGGAGGAGGTTGAGAAGTACGCCAGTTGTCTGTATGGCTGGAAATTTAAAAGACCGTTTTGTGGCTGGGTCTGCCTTTGTTGCTTGGCATGCAACCCATTTACCATGTTAAAATGAAGACAAATAATCCCAGGGCTCAACTGGCCATGATTAAGCTCTCACTGTGTCCTTGGCAAGAGGAAGCAAATCAGTGTTAAGCTTAATTTTTCTTCCTGGGCAGCGTCCTGGGGCACTGTGGGCTCTGTGGACATGTTTCCTGGGGGCTAATAGCAACATGCACCAAGCTGAGCACGAGGTCGGAACTCAATAAATATTCGCTGTCGATTGATTGGTAAACGAGCAGATCACTAAGTGGGCTGTGCTTCTCTTAGGAGAAAGAACTCCGGAGGCTGGCTTGGCACCACTGTGCTCTTGCAATGTGACCTTGGGTAACCTTGGACTGCAAAGTCAAATCTGTCCCCAGATGGGGACACTGGGAAGACCTGGATCATGACATCAGGCACATATAAAGTGCTTTGCACACTGTCAAGGACTACACAAATAATGCAAGGAGTTAGAATTTCTCACCAGGGCTGTTCCAGTGATTCCCAGGGCCCCATGACAGTCAATTTTATGTGCCGATTTGACTGGGCTATGGGATGGCCAGAAATTTGGTCAAATATTGTTTTAGGTGTATCTGTGAGGGTGTCTGTGGATGAGATTAACATCTGAATATATGCCCGGAGTAAAGAGAATGGCCCTCCCTATGTGGGTGGGCCGCATCTAATCGGTTGAAGGCCTGAATAGCACAAAAAGATGACTCTCCCCCCACCTAAGAGGAATTTCTTCCTGCTTGATTGCCTTTGAGCTAGGATATTGGCTTTTTCCCTGCCTTTGGACTTGAACTAAAGCACTGGCTCTTCCTGGGGTTTGAATCTGCCAGCCTTCACATAGAAACTATGTCATCAGCTCTCTTGGTTCCTAGGCCTTCGGACTTGGGTTGAAACTACACCACCAGCTCTCCCGGGTCTCCGGCTCTGCAGATCTTGGGACTTACTGGCCTCCATAAGCACATGAACCAATTCCTCATAATAAATCTCTTTCTATATACACATCCTATCAGTTCTGTTTCTGCAGAGAATCCTGACTCGCACAGGCTCTTTGGGCAATGTCATTTTGTGATAACTCCATTAGGATGCCCCACCAAAGACATCCCTCCCTGCTACAGAAGATGAGCTAAAAGGGCAGGAGATCCAGAGTATGGCTGATGCTCTTTCATTTCACAAAACACCGCCCAAGGTGCCTGCACACCAGAGCTGACGTTTGAGCAGAAGACCCCGGTCCTCTTGCCTAGCGCTGGCACGGCGTTCTACAAGATGTTTGGCTCCTACATTTCTCCTGAGGTTTCTCAACTCATGGTTTCCAACTTTTTCACACTTTGACTCTAATATTCCTCAAAGAGGACCTTTTTGGGTTGAATCTATTTGGATGGGTACCTTGGTGATAGCTATCCTTAGTGCAGTGGTTTTCTTAATTGCTGGTTATTTGTTGGCCATGGCGGTGGTGTGCCATGTGGGTGGGCAGATTCCCTGTTTCTTATTGATGAGGGAAGATGGAGGGCTTTGAAATCCTTTCTCTTTCCCCAGCCCTGTGGTCTTCTTAACAATGTGAATTGCACTGGGACGCCCAGTTTAATCTCTGAGACAGTAGGTGGTGCCTGTGGCTAAGGGTCAGCCACACCCTTTCCACGGGACTCCAAGTTTCTCAGGGGTCGATCTCTACCCAAATTTTGCTCCTTCTTGTTCTACTCTGCAACTTCTTCCCAAGGATTCTCCAGTAGATTCTGGCACTTTTACCTCTGAATCATACTTAAGCTATGTTTTTTTTTTTTTTTCCATCTAAAACTTTTCCTTCCTTTTGAGACTCTCTGGCAACTGTTGTCTCTAGTCAGCCATCTTGCCTCTGCCCCCCCCCCCCATCCACTTTAGGGGACACATTCAAACCACAGCATATGTTCTTTCCTATCAATAATTACTTTAGACATAAGTGCATTCAACTCCCATATCAAAAGACACAGAGTGGTTGAACGGATACAAAAAATAAGACCTAACTATATTATGTCTACAAAAGACTCACTTTAGTTTTAAAAACACACATAGAGAGCCAAGAAGCACTACAAGCAGCCCACACTCTCCACTCTCAAGGAGACGATGAAAATTTGCAAGTAGACCTGTGGACAGACCATCACAGAATGAACAACAGAGTATAGCAAAAGTGATGCTCTGTGACTTCTGAGGCTAGGTCATAAAAATGTGGTGCACTATTGCTTTGTTCTTGTGGGACACTTGCTTTTGCAATGCAGCCACCATGCTGTGAGGAAGTCCAAGCAGCCATGCGGCAACCACAGGGAGATGCCAAGTATAGGTGTTCTGGCCGACAGCTGCTGAGGTTTAAGACAACAGGTAGCATCAACCACCAGCCATGTGAGAAAAGGCATCTCTGGGTGACTCTACCCCCAGCCTCCTGCTGAGGCCCTGGACATGGAGCAGTCAGAAGCCATCCTGACGATATCCTGTCTTATTTCCAAACTCATAGAATCCATGAGCAGAATAAAACTCTCTTCCCTGAGGAGACAGGGCCTTCTGGGATGCCTTTCATCTCGTTCCTGGGCCCAGGAGGACCCGGGCCCTCTGGCCTCCCTAGTGAAGGCCCATCTCTTCCCCTTCCTTCTTTGGGTGCAAGGAGCACGTGAGAGCAGTTGCTATAAATGGCTTAATTTTATTAGGTTGAGCCTTCATTTGTTTTTGTCCCAAGAGATCCTTTGGAACCATCTCACGCCCTTTAAAAAATCAAACTAATTACATTCTAAATTAATTAAAAACATAAGGAAATTGATCTGAAAAGCAAAGTCAACCAACAGGAGAAATGAAATTAAAGTCGAACCCTCGACAAAGGACCAGAGGCACACCTGGCTTCGTTTGGACAGAGGCTGCTCTGTTCAACTGAGCGAATGCTCTTTGGGGAGGGGATGGCTCCTGATCAAGGTCCTTTCTAGGACATGACCCTGCTTCCTCAAACGACAGGGAAACCTGTGATTCTGGGATGCCCAACCACTGTGCACGCGAGGTTCCTGCTTCTGCTGTGTCGTGGCTTCTCCTGCTTTTCGGAGCCCGACCACCTGCCCCTCTGTTAGGTAAAGGGGAAGCCTCCCCCACCCTGCCACGGGGCAGCAGAATTTATTCTTTTCCTGATGCAATTTTTTTTAAAGTCATGATGATGATTATTACTCACATTTATTAAGTGCCCATATGTTCCAGACAAAGCACATGTGTTAACTCATTTCTCTCAAAACAACTTCATGTTTTGGAGCTAGATAGAGGTGGTGGTTGTACAACATTGCAAATGTGCTAAATGCCATGGAATTGTTCACTTTCACACGGTTAATTTCGTGTTATGTGAATTTCACTGCAATATGTTATTTTATAAACACACAAAAAAAGACACCACGAAGTGGATTTTGTATGATGCTTGTTTTACCATGGGGGCCCCAGGCCAGGGAGGTAGCTTGTTCCCAGCGGGTTTACAGGCAGCTGAGGTTCACATCTGAGCTCTCTGCATTGAGAGCCTAATCTTTTAACCACTGGGCAGTCTTGGGGAATGTTTTGCTGGGAGATACAGAGTGTTGTATACGCGGATATTTTTTGGAGGTTTCTAGAAACTATTTTTCTTCTACAGGCAGAACAGCCCAAACTCATTCTATTTAGGGGCGATTGTTTTGCCCCCCCACTGCCTATGGGTCTACAGTCTAATATTCACAGGACATCGCACGGGATCCACAAAGTTGGTCCTGTGTGAAACCCAGGCATAGACTTGGTCTCTTCTCGGCAAAATAAGATTTAAGCCAAATGTATTTTCAATAAAATATTTATCATGAAGTCACAGTTTCCAGAGATTAACCCTGCTTAGGGGCTTCTGGCTTCTCAAGCTTTAAGTCCTCTATCCAGAGCCACAGGTACCCTTGTGTGAATTAAAAAAGGCATTCCCTCCTGGCAATGTTCTATAAAGCACTGGGGTTTGGGTCACACAGGTGTGTGCCCTTGTCAAAGGTGAATAGATACGCACTTAAAATTTGTGCATTTCATTGTATGAAACTTTTACATAAACAACTGTAAAGTAAGCACAACTGGACTGTAGTTAATGTTGTACACGCAGATGTATTAGGAAGAAGCATACCAATGTTTGCAATTTGTTTGAAATGCATCCCAAAATTAGAAATGAAGAAATGGATGGATACGTGATAAAGTATGTTCATTGTAGAATCTGGGCGTTGGCTACATATATGGGTGTTCACTGTAAAGTTCTTTCGACTTTGCTACTTGTTTAAGATTTTTTATAATAAAATTTTGGGGAAAAAGGCATCCCTTGGGCAGACCCAGTTCCGCAGGGCACAGCTTAGCAAGTCAAATGTTGGCTGGATTTCAGGCCATTCATCCCCTCTGTGGGGTACTTTGTGCAGCAAACAAGATGACAGCCATTCGGGGTCACCCGACTTCCCATCTCAGCACTCAGCCATTCAATTCTCTTCCAAATTCCTCTTAACAAGTTGCAGACATTTTCATTTCCTACAGAGATAAAAATTTCTAGCTTAAGGCTTTTTTCTTGTAAAAGACTTTTCAACCTTTGCCTGTCACCTCTGAGTCATTTCCTTACTGCCTTAATCACTCTATCTTTATAATATGTCTTGAGAGTGGGTCTCTCCTCCTCTTCCTCCCTTATATTCCTTCTATAAATATAAATAGAATTCCTTCTCCAGTATCACCTGGGCTGTTCTTGGCCCCTTTGCCTTTCTGTATGAATTTTAGTGCAATTACTCCAGGAAGCTCTTTGGTGGTATCTACTAAAGCTGAACCTGTTCACGCTCCGTAGCCCACCAATCCCATCCGTACATATATTCTAAGTGAAATGCATTCATACTTTCCCCGGAAGATATGGGCCAGAATGCTCATAGCAGCGCCATTTATAATAGTCCCAAACTGCAAACTACCTGAACGCCCCCAGGGGTGGAAGGGTTGAATATATTCACATCACATAATTCTACATGGCAGTCACAATGAAGCAACTATTGCCACACACAGGATGAACCTCACAGACACAATTGTGAGTGAATGAAGCCAGACACAGAATTCACTCTGGATTTTATTATGTATGAGACAAAGACATTTATATTCATAGAAGAAACAAAGTCGGCCCCAAATCTAGGCTGTTAGAAATTAAGATGGAGGTTCCTCTTGGTGGTGGAAGGGGACTCACAGGGGCTTCTAGGACCCTGGCGGTGTTCTGTCCCTTGATCTGGGATGTGTGGGTGTGTTGGGTTTGTGAGGTTTCTTTGAGATATATGCATATATATGCTATATAATATGCCATATATATATACACACTTGTGGTCTGTGCACTTCTTCATGGAGGTTACACCTCAATAAAAAGCTTTAAGAAATGGGGGTGACTGGGAGAGCAGGGCTCCACTGCTTCCCACAAGGAAGGAGGACCAAGGCCTTGCCCCTCAGCAGTGGTCTGGACAATACAAACTGGTGGCCTTTGGGCCTTGACGTGGCATCCAGGCAGCTCCCAGAAGCTGGCCGTGCGCGGAGCTCTGGTGCTGGGTAAAACCCTCCATGTTGAACACATCCTGGTCTGCGTAGCTGCGCCGCATGTCCCCTCATCCCTCATGTCCATTCCGTCTCCCCGACTCCCCACCTCCGGGGAAGCCTTTCTGGCCTTAGAGGTAGGATGCTTCTAATCTCGTTCACCCTGTTTCACCCTGATCTCTTACCTATAGATGAGAGAACTTTCTAGTCCTCTGGGGCCCAGGCTTTTGAAACTCAAAATCTAACAAACAACTCATTTTCTTTCTGCATTTCTGCTTTGCCATTCTTTCGTGGAGTTAAAGGAAATACCAGACATGAAAAAGGCATCAGTTATGTTTTGAAATTAGATAGTGGGGATGGTCACATGACATTGTGAAGGAACTAAATGGCATTGAATTGTGCACTTCGAAAAATTTATTTGATGTTCCGTGAATTTCAACTCAATTAAATAAAAAAGGAAAACGAAACAGTTTTCAGTTTTCAGTTAATAATGAAACAATGTTATCCCCACGACATCGCCACCTAATCTAGGAGCCTGTGGAGGGCACGGAATCGGCGCCTTTGACTCTGTCCCAGCTAATTGGCGTGAGCTCCGGTATCCGGCTGCGGCAAACTGGCTTTACGTGATTAATGAAGCAAACGTGGTGGTCAAGAGGACAAGCGTGGATCAGATGACTGGGGGCTGAGGCCTGGCTCTGCCACTTAGGAGCTGGGTGACCTTGGCAAGGCTTCTAATTTAAAAAAATCGTTCATTCATTTTCAGCAGCCCGAGAGGAAATGTGTGAATATTGTCCATTATCCGATGTTTACGCTTTAATGTCTTATGAACTTTCACCTGAGGAAATGTCAAATCCAGCCAAGAAACATCCAAGAAGAAAGAGGGTAAGCGGAAGTTGCGATATTCCAAAATATTTCCAAATGTTAGAAAAATTAAGCACCAACCAAAAAACACTTCTGGGACTCACAGATACTTAACTTCTCTGGGCTTCGGTTTCTTTATCAGTGAATCGGGAATAATAAAATCACCTATCTCGGTGAGGATGCGACGAGAGGAAGGGTGTTTAACACCCGACTCAGGGGCTGTGAGCTCTGCCGTTGTTGTATTATCATTAATTCCCTCATTCATTCTGAGGGCAGGAAATCTTCCTGCTTTCTTCCACCCAGCAGATGCAGTTTTGAATAGAGTGGCCACACTCCATAGATAATTATTTAATGAATAATTGAATGAATTACAGCAGTATTTAAAATCCAAAAAGCCTTTGGCGTTTAAGATTGGATCATACCTTTTCCGTCCCATTCCACTTCTCCAATTCTCTGACATCCTCTCACGGCGTTCAACAGAGCAGCCAGCACCCAGGAGGGTCTAGGAAAGTGTCTGTCAAATGAATAGATACATTGCAGAGACTCACTTGGGTGCTTCGAATGCAGATTTTGACGATCGTTACTGCCGTGGTGAGAGCTACATATTTCCTGGACGTTGAGGCTGGTGCCGTGGGGCCAGCCGTGCTCAGGGGTACTTCGGAAGCCCGAGGGCCCAGTAACGATATTCTGCCAGCTTTATCCGGCCTTGGTGTGAGGATGTCGACGATTCCAACTTGCTCCCGTGTTGCAGACACAAGTCAGCCAGAACTGCTGGGAGAGTCCCGCCTCTGTGTCTTTAATTCGCTGGACAGTTCATCACTGGCTCCCTTCAGTGAGAGTCCATCCATATGTGCCGAATCCTGCTGGAACTTGGGGGGCTGGCATGGACCAGCGTGCGTGGCTAAAGTCTGCCTCAAATCTGTGGCCATGAGCATCTGTGGCCAGAGACCCTCCCAAGGAAGATGAAGCAGGTGGCCTGGCTGGACCAGAGCAGGCACGTGGCTGGCCCGGGTCCAGGACTCCCTACCGCTCCTTCCTCCTGATATTTCTATAAGTTTGCCTTTTGTGGCACCCACACATTTGTGCAGGAGCCGGTGGCAGACCTGATGACTTTTCTCTCTTACAACGAGCTCAAACGTCCGTCTGCTAAGTGATAAAAGAACACTGGACCTACTGTGTGCCGACACCCCCTGCCGGCTCAGTCTGGGCAGCGCCGCCTTCATTTCCTGACCAGTAGGGCATGTTTGCCCGACTATTTGAACACGCGGTTGCATTTTGTCTTAGTATTTCACAATGATATTTGTATACATGACCTAGTGCTAAAACTCATGGTAAGAAGAGCAAGAGGTGATCCCACTGAGGTGAGGACAGCAAGCACTGGAAGGGTGGGAAGTGGAGAATCTTTACCGCAGGAATCAACCGGCAAGGACATGGGCACAGATGAACGTGTGCAAATGGCTGGGACCTGTCGCTGAGGACGGTCCCTCAAGGCCTTCCCTGTTAACTGGAGATCGTGTCATGCTGTTGGGCTCTCTGGGAGCAGAAGCCCCTGATGACGGTGACGGGGTGGTTTGCCTTCTGTGTGTCCGACTCACACACGCGTGCACTGGGCACGATGTTGCGGGCTGCACATGTGTCTTTATCATCCTAAAGGCTTTTTGAAATTCTTCACCCATTCCTTCCAGCTCTGGCAATACGCTGCTTAACTTTCTGATTGATCATTCTCTGGAACAATCAATATGGGCCTTTGTTAACCTTTGGATCAGCTTCGTTCCTCAAGTCTCTTTGGATTTCTGCTGTGGTTTGAATGTTTGTCCCCTTCGAAACTCATGTTGAAACTTAATCCCTAAAGTGACAGTATTGAGAGGTAGCCTTTAAGAGGTGATTGGGTTGAGAGGGCTCTGCCCTCATGAGTGGATGACTCCATTCACAGAATAATGGATTAATGGGTTATCACAGGAGGGGACTGATGGCTTTATAAGAAGAGGAGGAGAGACCTGAGTGAGCACACTCAGCCCCTCCCAATGTGACACCCTGAGCTGTCTTGGGACTTTCTGCAGAGAAGAAGACCCTCACCAGGTATGGCCCCTTGACCCTGGACTTCTCACCTTCCATAACTGTAATAAATAAATTCCCTTTTAAAATAAGTTACCCAGTTTCAAATATTCTGTTATAAGCAACAGAAAATGGACTAAGATAATTCCTTTCTCTTTTTCTTCATTTTCTTGGTTCTCAGGTCTTCATCGTTCTGTAATAATCTTGCAGTTGTGGGACTTTGTTGAAAAAATGTTCCAGGTTACCGAACAATGAAGATAGGTTCCCTTTGTCTTCAAGGAGGACCCAGGGGTAACTCCTGTCCTCCTAAACTGATACAGAAATTTTCCCCCAAAGCCGTTCTCTTCCTCTGAGCCTGGCAGGTGACAGAGGTCATAATTACCCTCATATCCATAAATATTTTCTCTTTTTTCCTGGAATCCAGTAGAAATCTATCTTTCTCTTTAAAGCTTTATAAGTTGATATTTATTTGTCTTGGGGAGGGTCTTTAGAATTCTGTTGTGGAGTGTCTTTTATTTAAGAAATTTTATCTTTCATAATTGCTTCACAATGGTTTCTCATTTGGGGCATTTTCTAGTCTGACACTGAGTCTCCTTGACCTGTTTTCTGGTTCTATCTGGTCTTCTTCCCATCTTTAATAGCTCTGAACCAAGTCAGTTGTCTTGGTATAACCTCAACGCTCCTGATCTTGTCCTGATCTTGTCCTGATATGTCTCTTTCTCTTTTAAAACTTCTCTCTATAATTTGATTATCTCCTTAATGCTTATGAGTATAACCCTTGTTTCTTTAGACCCAGAGCTGTGGTAGCTTTTAAAAATGATTAAAATAGCTTAAAATAGTGTTTAAAGGTGAAAAATCCTGTATAAACTTAATGATTAAAACTATTAAACTCTTGGAAGAAAACATAAGGGTTAATCTTCATGACCTTGGATTTGGTAATGATTTCTTGGATATGACAACCAAAAGTACAAGCAACAAAAGAAAAAATTGACAAATTGGACTTCATCAAAAAATACTATCAATAGAGTGATAAAACTACAGAATGGGAGGAAATATTTGCAAATCATATATGTGATGGGGAATTAATATTCAGAATATATAAAGGACTCCTACAACTCAACAACAGGTGGGATATTTATAAACTTATATACACGCCTTCCGAGAAAGCTCTGGAGTTTTAGCTCTCAGCTCCAAGCTCAAACGTGGGTGACTGGAGAGCCCATGAATTGGTGGATGATGTTGGGTGGGAAAAAGGGGAGGTTGGGTGTGTCTGGTACCTGCATGTGTGGCTTAGGGGCCTACGTTCAGGAAGAATGCACTACATTCCTCCGGATGACTATGAAAATGATATTAAAAGCATAATATCACCAAGATTTCTATCATCCATATCATGAAAAACTGTCTGGTTAGATGAAAGGCATGGCGGAGGAAATGCATGCAGGAATGACAGAAAGGCTAGGTGACAGATGGTTGGAGGGAGAGCTATTTATCAAGTCCTTCCTTGAGCTAAAACAAAAATGATTAGAAAGCAAGAGCTGCCTCTTCCTTCCCTCACCCACTCCCAAGTCATAGTGATTTTCATGTATATTTTGCATCAAAAGTTTGATTCTTTGTGATGCATCAACCATTATCTAGGAATGGCCTCTATTTTGTTATAGAAATTTATCCCCCTTGTGTTTCATGCAGAAGTTGGAAGACTGGATAGGTCGAAAGCAACCTGGTTCCGCCTCTTTTAGCTTTAGTTTACTGTCAGATGCAGGGACAGAGAATGTAGACTGCAAATTCCTGCCTCGGCCCCAAAGCTTGGCATAAAAGTTCTCAAATTCTTCATCAAAAATCAAATTCAGACATCACCTTTTCATATTTGAGGACAGTGACCTTGAGCGAGCCTGTCTTTTGTTTTTGCAATTCCAAGCAAGGCTTTATCTAAACCTCGGACTTGGTGGGATATTTTTCAGATTATAAATCTAAAAATACTCTTGGTATGGAAGTACTACATTCTTTACATCAAAGTACTAGATATATTGATAATTATTTTTCCATCTTCGGGCAATCTCTTCCATTTCCCTCGGAACCCATGAATGTTCAATTACTTCTTAGTATTCTTAGTGTTATGCACATGTAACTTAAATTTTGTTTCCTATTTTTTTCCTCCCTTCCTTCCTCTTCCTAGCATCATGGCTTCTTCTTGGTGGTTCTCTTCCTGAGTCATTTTGTCCATTTGGGCTTGCACCTCTCTGTCCCAGCCATCAGGCTCTGACCATTGTACTTTTTCTTCCTCTGCCCCTTTCCCTCCAGGTGGGACTCCTAAACCTGTTTTTTCTAGACATGGCTCGACTACTCTTTCTTTACAACTTTTACTAACTGGCTCCAAAAGCCATTTGTTGTGAAGCATTCATAGACTGGGCTTGGTAATTCCCAAAGATAATTAAGGCCACTTAGAATAAAAGGCACATCCAATAAGATTATTGGAAAAGAAAAATGAATCAAAGCCACGAAAAAGAACAAATATGTTCCCTCCAGGACTGAGTTACTGTAATTAAATTTTGACTTTGGCACCGGGATTCCTATTGGTCTGGGCAGTAAGGGAAACGGAAGCGTTGCATAAGTCACTTTATTTAATGGGGATGAAGCCGGTCCATTTGTCGCTAGACAGAGACCTTTTCTGGTTTTAAACTATAAAAGGAATTTTTCAGGTGGCTGTCACACAGGGACACTGAGCAACATAATGGATAAGGCAGAGATTACTTTGACCTGGGAGATTTCTGCCCCTCCGACAAGGAACCTGGAAGATCCCCCCTTGGGGATGCACCCTATGACTTAATCATGAAATACCCCCATGGGACCGAACAGGCTGCCCATCTGAGTGGAGGGGCCAGTGTTGACCATTCCCCTGTTAGACGGCATCAGGCGAGGTCTTACACAGCTGCTGGTGTTGCTATAGACGTTGCTGCACTATTGGCACTGATCATATTGGATTCTGGGTCAATTGCTTCTCAAAGCCACTCTGAGGCCCTGACAATACAATGACCTCGTTAACTTTATATGGGAAAGTGGCAGCAGGTGGCTCTTTCCACATATATTGTTCTGCTTTTGTGTCATGGGGACTTGCAACTCTGGCTTCTGCTGCTAGGACCCTAAATCCCTGCTTGGTCCAAGGAAGCCATCAACGATGCTGCTGCTGCTGCTGATGGCGACAATGTCAGCTAACCTTCCTGCTTACCTTCATTGAGAGCCTAATTTGTGACAGCCACTGGACTAAACCTTGGTCATGCATTTGCTTATTTAATCTTGACAAAAGCCTTGTAAGGAATGTGTTATGATCGTTTTGATCTTCATGATACAGGAGATCAGAGCCTATGATGTGTTTGAGTTGGTGGTGACTATATTGGTTGTCTAGGACTGTCTGGACAAAGTACCACAAACACGCTAGCTTAAAAAACCCAGAAATTTATTCCCTCTTAGTTTTGGAGGCCAGAAATCCAAATCAAGGAGTTAGCCTTCTTCCTTGTGGCTCAGAGGGAGGATGTTTTCCACACTTCTCTCCTAGCTTCTGGGGGTTGTGAGCAATGCCTGGCATCCCTTGGCTTGTGGCTGCATCACTGCAATCTCCGCCTCCTTCATCCCATGGCCTTCCCCTCTGTGTCTGTGTCTTCACGTGGCTTCTCCTCTGTGTGTGTCTGTCCCTGGGTCTCTTCTTCTCTTCCCACGTGCACATGAGTCATATGGGATTAAAGGTCCAATTTACTCCAGTGTGACCTCAACTTGCATCTTAACTGCATCCACCAGCACCCCATTTCCAAATAAGGCCACCTTCCTAGGTACCAGGGGTCTGGTCTTCAAATTACCTTTTTGGGGAGCACAACTCAACTCACAACAGTGACTAGTCTCTCCCTCGGGGCCCTTGGCCAGACAGACACAGAGAAACGTGGTGAAGGCAGTGGTCGAAGTAGACACGGTCACAGAAGCAGCAGAACCAGGGAGCATTGGGGTCTAGTGCCTGGCAGTTTACCAGGGTTTCTGTCCTATTCAGGGTGACAGTTCCATGATGTCATGGGTGCTGAGATGACTGAGGGAGTGGCGAGGTGCCCAGCCAAAAGTCGCCGCAACCATATGTAGGCAAGAGGGAGAAAGCTCTGCCCTGTTCTTGCAACATACCCTGCGATGTTCATCTTACATTTCCTGTTTCATTGATTGCCTTCCACGTGTTCTTCTGAGATCTGCCTTACATTCTCTGATTTCTCTTCCACTCAATTGTTTCATCACCTTTTACTTTCGGCTCTCCTGGCAACCCAAACGGTCCTGATTATGACATGTCTGAACCGTCTGGACACATTCCTTTCTGCTGATACCTTGAGTTCGAAGAATACGCAATTTAGCAACAAGCAGGTGTGTGTATTGTTTCTGTGGTCATGACCAGCGCTGCAACATTTTGTAACCACATTAGGAGTGTTCTGGGAGGTGTGAAAGGAAATATTTGCCCCCCATGAGGCTGACACAACCTGCCAGGTTATTTCAGGAGGCCCCTCGGCATCCAGACAAGCATGCCACTGGCACAATTTGGGATGACAAGATCTGGCTCCGTGCCCTGGCTTCATGGTTTAATTGCTTGGGCAAGTCTCTTCCCCACCCTGAGCTTCTGTTTCCATATCTGCAAAGTGAGAATTAAAATAATCTGACACTACTTATCTTACTACTTACGTACGTGGCACATAGCCTGAGCACAGCACGCACACAGCAGGCATGCAGCCCAACCGACGTGCAGCGACACTGGGTGAGGTGCCCCCCACCCAATGCCAGAGAGACCATCCATGGACCTTCCACTGTCCTCACCACAGATGCCGCCAATCATGAGACCCGGAAGAGCTGCTTCTCCCCTCCCCCAGCCACCAACACTTAGATACCCACCTGACCACCCCAAATTGTCAAGATCAAGTTTTGCTCTACTGAGAAGAATGAGGACTTGAAAGCTGAGTTATAGACAAACAATCTTGCTTTTGCTTTTGTGCACACTCAGGATGGTGGCCTATGAAATTTGAATCTAATACACCGATTATTCCAGAGCATCACTGTCTGCCACGCCAGGAACAATTTGCTTCGCCAGTGGAAGTCAGGGGAGGCTGCCCAGAAAAGGTACTGCTTGGGCTAATGATATAAAAGGACAAAAATATCAGCGTGATGGTGTTCCTGGCATCACGGAGTCCCTGGACAACCTGTGCACTGGTACAGATATC
Source organism: Propithecus coquereli (assembly GCF_000956105.1). Classification (NCBI taxonomy): domain Eukaryota; kingdom Metazoa; phylum Chordata; class Mammalia; order Primates; family Indriidae; genus Propithecus; species Propithecus coquereli. The sequence continues at coordinate 4,330,565 of NW_012137969.1, forward strand.
TGCTTTGATACAGGAGTGAGTACATGACAGACACATGGCGGTTGGGGGCTTCTTCTGACACATAGTGTCTTCCTTGTCATGTTTAGCACAACTCTTAGCATGAAAATCTCTTCATGTTAAAAGTGTTACTTTCTGTGGAATTAAGGGGCACACAGAACTTGCCTTCTATTATTTCCTCGTGCAGAACAAGACCATTTGCACTGGTTAGGACACAGTGCTGGCTGCAGTTTAGTCCCCTGCAGTGACTAGCCTATTACTGTTGGTACAGAGTCCAACAATTGGATCACGTGAATCGGGCAGGTAGATGGTCATATTAGCCTTAGTTATAAAATCATCTTAGCCAAGTATGTGTTTTGGAAGAAGATGAAAATATATTAGTTTGCACAGGGGTTTTGTTCTAAAAAGAATAAGAAAGGCTTTGGGTTTAGGTGAGCTAATTAAGTTGTCGATAGTTATCGGATGACACTGTAAGCTTTCCTTGTCTGAATGTAATCTGTGGACCTCCCAACTGTACCATTGATATGGTCAGAACTTGCATCTTTCCTTCTCCCTGCTGGGCTGAGATGGAGACCTTTGCTCTGGAAGACTCACGGGGGAGCTGCGGTGGGAGTAACCGTGGAGACAGGAACAGGAACCTTAACCGATTTGCTGTTTCATTCCTGAGTCGCACCACCTCCCACAGTGAGCCTTATCAGGGAGCAGCGGGTGTCGCATACTGATGTACGAGAGCAGCAGAGGACTTTGCACCTCTTTCATGTTAGCTGTATATATAATATTTTGTCGTGATCAATAGCTGTTGGGAAGCCACTTGGCAGTCACTGAGGCTCGGTTTGCACACCTGTAAACCAGGGACAGCAGCATGACCCTATGTAACAGAGCCCAGGGAAGCCAAAAAGGAGGCAGAGACATATCAGAATTCCAGGGACTTTATCCTGCTTGTCCAGGGGATCGTCTCCCAGCTTCCCGTGTCTGTCCTTGGTTGTTAGTCAAGCTTGCTGCCCCTTCTCTTCGTCACCTTTCTGTAGGGCTCCGTTCTCCCAGAGACTCCAGAGGTATGGCACGTGCACACCGCCATCCCAGCACATTTATGAGTCTCTCTTTCCACTGGGAGGTGACTCCTGAGGAAGGGGTCCATGTGGCTTACAGATCAGGCCTGGCACAATACCTGCCCATGACATTCACCCACTTGGCCTCAAATCAGTGCACGAATGAATAGATGGATTTGTGCATTACACTTTACAGGGGAACTATGGATTTTTTTTTATTTCAGCATATTATGGGGGTGCAAATGTTTAGGTTACATATATTGCCCTTGCTCCTCCTGCC
>NW_012137969.1:4332947-4345683 GCF_000956105.1 Propithecus coquereli
AATTATGGATTTTAACAGGCGTCTCTTGGTGAAAACCCTAACCCAAAGGTGACAAACTGTCATGGTAGACGTTTCAGACTGCTCCAAAGCTCCCAAGTAAAGATAAGGAGACAGGTGAGATAGCTGTGACTTGATACATTTTACCAATGAGACGTCCCCCTACTTGGCCCATGTTGAGCTGCTCTGAGGACGTACAGGATGGGAAGAAGCAGCAACTGATGTTCAGAACACAGATCCCCAATATTTGTTGGGCAGGGTCCGTTTTGCTCATCCTGGTACCTGCGAGCTGTGTGCGTGTTGCTTCAGGAACATGTGCATGGCTGTCTTCCATGGGGCTGAGGGTGGGAGCTGGGTAACTGTTGCTGTGCTAAGAGCTGAAATTGACTGACATTACCTGAAATTTACTACCCAAGCCTCCCCCTGGACGTTGCAAGCCTTCCATAGACTCCAGAGTTCCAAAACACTCACATCAGAGGGATTCTGCCAGCACAATTGTCTAGGTGGAGAGAGAGTCCTAGTGCTGCCTACTCCGCTGTCTTCCTGGAATCCCCCACACATATGTTTTAAAATATACCTGTGCAGTGCGTTATCTCAATCTCTCAGTGCAGATGAGTGAGACTGAGCCACTGACAATGTGAAAGGATCCAGGTTGGGGTCAGGATGAAGTAAGAGAATGTTCCTCACCCTTCAGGGCAGAGCTCCTAGAGGCGATTGTTGGTCCTGGACCTACAGAAGGTCACTCGAAGGGCAGTAGGGTGGCATCTCATCTTCTTGAAGCCCAGGGACAGGGACACTGTCTAAGTCACAGTGTATGAGGTCTGTCTGGCAGTGGAGCTGTCACTGGAAACTGTCACCACTGGGGAACAACACTGCAGACATACGAGAGGCAGGTGCAGCCCAGGAACCAGTAGGTGTAGAGTAGGTGGTGCCTCCCTTACACCAACACAACATAAACTCAACAAAAGTGATTGGCTTTGTGTCTGGCCCCTTCATTTGTACCAAAGCAGTGTTACTGTACTTCAGGGGAGCTGAAGTGAAACTGAAAAACTTCTCAAGCCCACTCTGCCTTTACACAGAACTATGTGAGTTTTGGCACTAGACTAATCTTTCCTTGGGGATGAGGTTGACTCAGTTGCTTGGCTTCATTTGAGAGTCCATATAACACTTTGAAAGTTAAGAAGCAGTTTAATTAATTTTCCATGTGCTATGGACTGAATTGTGTCCCTCCCAAATTCTTACGTTGAAGCCCTAACCCGCAATGTGACTGTATTTGAAGTAAGGAAGTAATTAAGGTTAAACGAGGTCATAAGGGTGAGGCCCTGGTCTGATAGGATTAGTGTCCTTCTAAGAATTGACCCAAGAGCTCTCCCTCCCTCTGTTCCATGTGGGGACATAGTGGGAAGGCAGCTATCTATGAGTGAGGAAGGGAGCCCTTGCCAGGAACCAAATCAGCCAGCACCTTGATTTCTCAGCCTCCAGAACTGGAAGAAGATAAATTTCTGTTGTTTAAGCCACCCAGTGTGTAGTAATTTGTGTGGGCAAGGGGTGGAACTGGAGTGGGGATAACCAAAGCCACCCTGGTTGTGGCAGTCGGTGTACACGCTTTGCCCTGGGGAGGGGCCAAGTGCCCAGCTGGGGCTGGCCATGGGGTCCTTCAAGCACAGGTTCCTTCATGCAATTTTTTACGTTGATTTTATCACATATTATAAGATTTATTGGGTTTGCACAGAATATTTGGAAGCTATACCACCTACAGGATAACCACCAAAAAAGAGGAGACAAGGTCTTCAACTGTTTGGAACATTTTGTGGTTACTTGTGTTATGTGGCATAATGCATCTTCTGCTATTGACAGGAAGGTACCTGAACTTTGGAGGGCCCCTGTCTTTTAGCTGAGAGCACCTGTGGGGCATGTGGAACGATTTATACACACCAACTTTCCAGCCACACTTTCCCCACTCACCTCTATGGGGCCATCCTTGTGGGCTGGGCAGCTTCAGGGTTAAACTGGTGGCCCCTTCCCTCAGCCTATCTTCTCCCTCCCATCTGCCATTCCACGGTGGCACTCGAGTGGGAAGCTCTGCAGGGATCCAGAACCCCCAGGTGGGGGAGTCCGTACATGACACAGCAAAGATGTCAGGTGCCACACAAAGCACTGGCATTCGTGGGTTTCCCTGCAGATTTGCAGAGATGGCAAACTGGCAGCTCAGTGACCAGCCACCTTGACAGACATGGACGTGCCTGGCCCGAGATTCTCAGGTGAGTATCACCAGTGGAAGGGCCAGATGCCACGGGGGAGATGTGGCCTGAATATGGATTCTTCAGTCATTGGTTCCTCTGCACAGTGTCATTCAGGGAACGTATGGGTCACTCGTTGCTTCCTATACTCAAACCAACCAGGTCACCACGGAGACTCGAGGTGGCTGAAAGGTGCTCACATTGCTACTAGGCCAGCAGAAGCCTTGAATGGGTTTTCATTCTAGAGAAATGAGAACATTATGGCTGTTCTGAGGCCTCGTTGTGAAAGAAGATTTAAGAAGGGCCAGATCCTAAAATGAGATTAGGGAAGGAAATGTATAAAAGACAGTGAGCTGTCAGGACAATGTGGTGGCAGCCCTTGGTGACCCTCTGGGGTTGGACAGGAGCAATTACACAAAATCTCATCATCAGAGCTGTGTTAGGGTTCTCCAGAGAAACAGAGCCAACAATATGGGGGGTGTGTGTGGTGTAAAGAGAGAGATTTATTTTAAGGAACTAGCTCACATAACTGTAGGGGTCAGCAAGTCAGAAGTCTGCAGGACAGGCGAGCAGGCTGGAGCCCCCGAAAGAGCTGACATTTCCATCTTGAATCTGAAGGCAGCCTGGAGCCAGAATTCCTTCTTCCTTGGGGACTTTGGTCTTTTCTCTTAAGGCCTTCAACAGATTGGGTGGGGCAATCTGCTCCACTCAAAATCTAGTGATCTAAATCTAATCCCTTCTGCAAAATACCTTCACGGCGACATCCAGACTGGACCAAACACAGGCAGCGCAGCCTGGCCCCCTTGACACATGTAATCAGCCACCGCAGGAGAGACTTTCCCCTCTGCTTACCTAGTGTGAGAGCCCCTAAGGCAGGGAAGGGCCAAGTCACTAATGGACATGAGTGAATGAAGTGCCCTGGGAGAATCGCAGCCCGAACCCCTCAGGAGCACTCAAGTCTGGGGACATTTGTCAAGTGTCCTCTCCAGAATCGAGACCACGAAGACGTCAGCTCCTGTTAGCACATCACTGTGACTTTCTGGGCTCTCGCAGAGGAGGCGGGAAGGAGCTGAGTGAGTGAGTGTGAGTGTAACTATCGCGGTTGAAGTTGCTGCCGCTGTCGTCATTTCCTGCCTGCACGTGACCTGCCTCTCCCGACTGCTCCAGGTCCTGCGTCAGTGACTGGCGGCCCCCAGATCTGTAAAATCACAAGCCCTGTGACCCGGCTTTCTCGTCCCCTTTACAGATATGGGACCTATTCACACTGATGTTTTAGAAGCTGGGAAGTCCAGGGCCCACACCCTTACCTTTTGTGACCTGTTGCAGGTGAGTGTCCTTTGAACTCCCTCTTTTGCTTTCGTGGTTGCAAACACCAGCTCAGCTCCTGCTTGCCAGGAGGTCCTGAGGTTTCCCACCTGTGGGAACGGTGTGCAGGCCCCACCCAGAGCCAGCCAGGTTCACCCTGGGCCCTGCTGTCTACTCTCGGGGCCTCGGCTGTGCCTCAGTGGAACAGCCCGGATCTCTGGCAGATCAGGATTTGATGATGTTCGCGGCTTAATGTTCGGACTTTGTGAGCACCGTAAAGAGGACGTCCTCGCCATCGTACTTACGAGAAAAGCAGGATGGGGCCTGTTGTGGCTCGTTAAGCTGTGTGCCCAGATCAAGGCAACCTTTTCTTCCATCCTCCTAAAAGGCTTTGAAACTTCAGTTTACAGCCAGCCCAAGTACTCACCGTCGGGTAATTTGCACCTTCTTGAATTCTCTCAAGAACTGCTATATTCCCTGCAGGCATTTCCATAGCGGCACCCCGGCTTTGGCTCCTCACGACACCTTTTGGGGATTTGAGAGACGGCGTAAGAAAGTTCTGCTTTGCTTCTTTTCCTTCAAAGGCGGCACCTCTGGGTGAGTCCGAGCAGGGAGTGGGTAAAACCGAGACAAGACAGTGGTTGTCTTAGGATATTTAACCACAAAATGAGTCTTTTTTTTTTTTTTTACACAAAGGCAGAATCACTTCAAAAAAATCACCAGAAAGAGGATGATTTGACAAAATTATCAAACATTTAATTTAACTGAGTGGAATGGAACGTGTGTCCCACTGACCAAGACGTTTGGCCTTTGTGGCCAACCCGTCTGATGCCTCACCAGGGCCTGACCCTGGGCGGAAAGTCACGCGCTCACATCCACGCGGCCCTGACCTCGTTCCCCACACACCTGAGGCTTGTTTCTCGGGTTCTGATTCTCCCCACTGAGGCCTTTGTTACCTAATTATGGCCTAAGAATTCCATACTTTTCTCCTTCGAAACAGTGATGATTTCCTCTTTACCCTTCCCAGATCCATTCTTTAGTAGAGGTACCCCAAGACCCACATTCCTGGGACTGTCTTTTGCACAGTTAAAACATCACAACTGCAACTTAGCAGCAGGAAGATTTGTTTTGTAGCTTCAGAAGTGAAAACTCAGAGCAGGTGTTGTAACTCGCTGTGTCCTCTGCATAGAGGTGGCATTTCCGATCTCCGAGTCGAGCCGGACAACTGGAGGTGAGTCCGTTTTGTCATTCGCTCACTCATTTCCTCACTCAGCGACAGGCCTTAGACCTATACACACCTGCTAGACCCAAGGAGGTCCCTGGTGTCTTCAACTTCCTAATTCCACTGGGATTCTAGGGAGGGCTCATGAGGTCCGTGGAGAGGACACTGAAGGAGGAGAGGAAAGAACGTGTGACCCCGGAGACACTTCCCGTAGCCTTGGTTTCCTCAGGGGTCCAGGGAGGGGTGATTCAGAAAGGTAGGAGACATTAGAAATGACACATGCTCGAGCAAAAACACTTCAGAGAGACAAGGAGTGACTTGGTATTCACAGACAAGGTTAAGTCGTTCTGTATCCATGGAACTCAGAGAAAATTCAAGAATGACTTTAAATTCTCTATTCCAAATTTCTCCTCTATTTTCACTCCTTTCCCATGAGATGTCTCTGAATAAAAGCTTCCCTCTAACTGCTGTGTTAGGTAGGAAGCCCGATTTCATCAGATTGGAGCCATTTTTGCCCCAACGTGGGGTGGGGTTCAGTACATTTAGAATAATAATCGAATTTTGTTTTCTCTTCCCAGGGTGTTTGGGATTCTGACATGAAATGTTATAAAAAGTATGAGGAAATGTTGGGGGGGGTGAGTATTCTGGAAACTTCCATCGCATAGACTTGCCGCTATGATGATGTACTCTGTTGCTCACAGGACAATCAGCCCAGAGCCTCTTGGATGAAGCCGTGTATTGTAAAGGTTTTGGATGCTTGTCCTACCAAGGATCCCATACGACTCCAGCTATTGAGGTCTGCAGACTGGATCAGGCCGAGAGCATTGCGGGTTATCACTTTTCTCCAGGCTCTGACGGTCCAGGGACTCCCAGTGTCGCTTTCTGTCCGGTGTCTGGCTACTTTCTCTTCTCCATTTTCCCTTCCTCGGGTCCCCTTTAATTGCAGAAAAATGCATTATTTCAGACCCTTCTAATAGGCGCTCATCAATGCATGGCATTATCTCCTTCCCAGATGGTGTCAGTTTTAATTAAAAGCCAAAAATCCTTTATTTAAATTTTGGATTTAATATGTACTTTTGGAAGAAGGACTGGAGTATAGAGGTAAACAGATTGAGAAGGCATTTATGCTCTGCTTTTTATGCAAGCATGGAGTTGTTTTTTTTCCTTTTTTTGAAATGTAAGCCATGGCATTTCAATAGAGGTTTGTACAATATACAAGTATTTCTGTGTCTACTCCATTCTGTTGCCTTTGAGGACGAGATGCAGGGTAATCTAAACCACTGAGTCCCAGTGGGCTGATGGACTTTAGGATTTTGCAGGGTGGCCTCTGCCAACTGCAGCAGCTGTTCGCTTTCAGAGCTGCTGGAGGTTTGGTGGGAACAGGGAAAGGGCTGCGATCGTGTGTTTGCACGCTAAAAGCAAGCAGAAGAAAGCGTTGCCTCTTCTTACCTCTTCATTTTTCTTATCAAGTCTTCAGAAACCACAGGGCTGACCACAGGGACATGCTGAGTTGGCAAAGCCCCGTAAAGGCCACGTGACTGAGTTGAAAGGACACACAGCACCGGGTCTGCACGGGCCCGACTCCAAGTCCCCTGCAAGATTTAGTCCTTGTGAATGCGGGATGTAGTCAGTTAATCCTCACGGGCCCCAGTTCCCTCTTTAGAAAATGGTTCTTGCGCTTGGGTGTACATAAGGACCACCTGAGGGAGGCTGTTAAAATGCAGACTCTTGGGCCCCCAGCCCCAGAAAGAGCGAATCTGGAGGATCTGGGGTGGGGCTCATGAGTCTGAGTTTTAACCGATGATTGAAGAAATACTGGGAGTGACTTAAGACCATACAACGTCCTGGCAAACCAAGGAGAAAATGATGCAGAAACCACCAGGATCAATTTGTCAACGTTGTCACCCATAACTTCACACTGTCCCTTCTCCACCCAGATATTTTTGAAAAAACATGATGGGAAGAGGGGACACACTCAGGAAATACCATCGGTGTGATGTTGGGTCAGAGCTAAGTGTGGACTCCATTGTTTCCATCAGTGGTTTAACCTACATAAACCCAACACCTGCTTACACCTTCCAAGCTTCAGAACACTTTTGGACATGGGCATTGCTTCTCAGCCACTTTTATATACAGTCATGAAACTATTTGAAATTCCTCCATGAAGTCAAAGAATAGGCAACTTGTGGAAAACCTTCCAATTTGGCCTAGTGAATGCAGATGATTTACAATGGAAAACAAAATGCCAGACAGTGTAATTAAACTTGCAGTAGACTTCATTCCAGGGGCGTGTTGCCCTGCACGGGCAGCCCGACAGCCTGGAGAGCTGACCTCACAGGAATGTATCACATATAGAGGCTCAGCTTTGTGTGGTGTGTGTGTAAAAAATGGGCTCGTCCTGCTGGGAGAGGGTGTCGCCATCCCTATATACGAATAAATGTAAGTACTGAGGCCGGGCATGGTGGCTCGCACCTGTAATCCCAGTACTTTGGGAAGTCGAGATGGGAGGATTGCTTGAGGTCAGGAGTTTGAGACCAGCCTGAGTAAGAGTGAGACCCTGTCTCTACAAAAAAAACAGAAATATTAGCTGGGTATGGTGGTGCATACCTGTAGTCCCAGCTACTTGGGAAGCTGAGGCAGGAGGATCGCTTGAGCCCAGGAGTATGAGGTTGCAGTGAGCTATGATGATGCCACTGGACTTTAGCTGGGGTGACAGAGCAAGACCCTGTCTCAAAAAAAAAAAAAAAGAATATAAGTAATGAAAAGTAATTAAAAAATAAATTACACATGCTCCTTTCTTTATTCCTATATAGGCTTTGTCCTTTTCTTCCAAAATTTTCTAGCCTTAATGTTACCAAAGACCTCTCTTTAATAGTTAAAAATAATATTGTCTTTTTAAAAATTGTAAAATAGTAAGAAGATTTTAGAAAATAGGGCAGAGAAATTATTCATAATTGCAATATTGCTTTTGAGCACTCCAAGTCTTTTTCCATTTGCACACACATTTTTATGCATTTGGGATCAGCATGCCTCCACTTTTCATCTAATATTATGTCATATGCATTTTTCATATTTTTGACGTGTCTTTAAAATTATAAATTTTAATGGCTGAGTGTGTGGGTTCTCATTTAATTTTTCTGCTCTTAGATAATTTACTTGCCTTCAAATTTTCACTGACCTAATGTCCTTTTTTGATAATGAAATATTTTAAACAGACACAAAATTATGAAGGATGGTACAGGAAATATCCGCGTCTGTAACACCTGGACTTAATGAATGTTCTAGCGTTATTTCTAATCATCTCTTTGAAGAGCTATTTTTGGGTTTTTTGCTCGGATGTTCCCCATCACGGGCCAGTATGCAGATGTGTTGGTGAGAAAACTGAGGTGGGAGACAGAGAAAGGCAAGACTGTCACCCTGAGAGAGAGGAGCAGCACAGCGGTGGGGCTCTGGGCTGTTTCGAGACCCCCGGCCGCCTGCCATGGAGCTGACGTTCCCACGGGTGCGTTATTCCAGTGACCAGGCGGAAGCAGGGTGTGGTGTTATCACTCCAACAGGCCACCCAAGGGGTGGGAGGGCTCACATGAGAAGGCAGGGCAGCCGGAGGCTCCTCTGTGCACAGGAGCCAGGAGTAACTTACCTGCTTAAGGAGTGAAGTTAGCCCGGCTCTCTCCTGCCCTCCCTTAGGATGGCCTTTCTGGTCCAGAGTTCTGACAAGTCGCTTGGGTCAGGTCCATGCTGTGCAGCCTCCAGGGTACGTGAAAAGCTGCGACGAGTCAGGGCCATCCCTTCAGGGTCAGACACACAGGCAGCGCCAGGGCAATGTCCTGTCAACGTCGGTTAATTCAGGATTCACTCCCTCTGCTGTGGCAGATTGGCTGAGAACTTCTGCAGAACGTTCTTTCTGGGTGATTCTCAGCGGAGCTGGAAGGTCCTCAGCTGGGTCTCTGAACTTTCATATTCATTCCTTTTGGCCAAGACTTGTCCTCTCCGTGGAATCTTGTTTGAAGATGCAAAAACACCTTGTAAGTGTGGTGCTTGTATGTACACATGATCTCTCTCTGTTTAGCTCTGTCTGTCTGTCTGTCTACCCACCTAGGTATCTATTGTCCATCTTTCTTTCTGTCTTTTTAGCCTAGACATCAGGATGACCTGAGGCCCAGCCTGTCTAAAACCACCGACAGACCCCAAGCAAGGACTGCCCAGCTCAGCCCCGTCAACCCCTGGATTCATGAGCAAAATCAAAGATCATTATCCTCCACTATTTTGGGGTGGTTGTTATGCCACAACAGATCTTGGAGCATCCCCTCTTCATTTCAGGTCGAGTAAGATGTACAGGACCCAGAAGACAGACGGGAACTGGAGGAAATTGGAGGAAGGAAGAAATCTTTGAGTAACTGTGACTCTCTGGAGCAGCCACGGGGTCGTGGATCCCCTCAGAAGGAGGGGGGTTGAGGGATAAGCAGGGGTGGCCCTTGGAGTCACAGATTCCCCACAGGGAGGCAAGAGGAGGCTACTGACATTACTGAGCACCTACTATGTGCTGAGTCTACTTGACACCAATCTTTGTGCTCTGCAGCTAGTTGGCAACACTGTGATGTGGGCCGTGGGAGCCAGGTTTCCAGGGCAACCACCATGATTCCCTCCTGGCATCTACACTCTTGTGTAGTCTCCTCTTGCATGGAGAGGCCTGACCTGGGAAACCACCAGGATGTTGTGGACATGATGGTGTGTGACTTCTGAGGCTGGGTCACAACAGACCCTGAGGCTTCCATGGTCTTCCCTCTTGGATCACTCACTCTGCGGAATCCAGCTGCCATGTTGTGAGGACTCAAGTAGCCACATGGCGAGGAACTGAGACTCCAGCCACAGTCAGTCCTGACTTGCCTGGCATGTGAGTGAGCTGCCTTTGGAGTGGGTTATGCAGCCTAGTCAGGCTGTCAGAGGACAGCAGCCCCCTGCCACTTTCAACCTGTGCGATCTAGTTTTTTAAACTATTGGAGCCTCAGTTTCCTTCTCTGTAAAACAGGGATGTAAATAGCATGTGCCTAATAGAGTTATTACAAAGATGAAGGGAATTAATACCTGCAAGACTCTTAGCACAATGGCAGGCATGTGGCCAGACACCAACAGTGCTAGCCGTGGTTATTGGGATCCATGCTTCCTGCTCCTTGGAGCTGCAGAAGTGAGGGAAGAGGCCAATGTGCCACAGACCAATCTGCCTGGAGACCCAATTTGCTGAATGACACATTCGCTGGATTCCTGAGAACACTTTCTGAGTCATAGTCATTACCCCTCTACCTCTGTCCCCTGCACTATTACAGGTAAACACTTTCCTATTTTTATTTCTGGATGTAAGTCCTGCCCTGACATCTACCCTGTCCCCCTAACTTGTCCCATTCCTAGTCCACCCTGCTATCCCCACCCCATGGGTAGATGAGTGGGCTTCCCTCAACCCCACTTCACCCTTCTCTCCATTTCTGTGGACTTCTGTCTCCGTCTCTGGCAGAGAAGTGGCAGGGATGGGCTATCCTAGGTCTCATTGTCTTACAATTTGGTGAATTGTCTTCTCTCCAGTTGACTTCTGGTGAAGTGCCCGAGGCAGGCACTGGGCTTAAAGCCAATGGTCCCATGGCCTAGCCATGCTGGCCCAGCACTTGCCCTCCCTCTGCTAGGGACATGCAAGGGGCTGATGTCATCACGCTTTGTGACGCTTTGTGCCACAACATAAGGATTGGGATAAGGACCGAGTAACCGGTCTGTTTACAAAGTGACATGAGCTTTGCACTCTCTGGCTTGCTAAATTTAGAAGATGGTTGTGCAAAATGAAGCCAATTCCTTCATTCCTGGATTCATTAAAAAACCACCATGCCCACTACGGCCCTCCTAGACCCCAGGAATACAGGAATGAATAAATCATGGCTCCCACTCAGGAGGACCTCATAGTTTCATGGGAGAGACAGAAACATAATTATTGTACATACAGTATGACAAATGTCACCATTCATGAAATACCCTCAGAAATTAGTGGTGGGGGTCAGGAGGGGCTTTCCAGAGAAGGGGGCATTAAACTGTCCACATTCGGTCCCAGGCCACTTGAGTGGAAAGTGCTCACCGCATTACCATATTCTAATGACACTTCTGTGCCTGGGTATCGGGCCTATGGGATTTGCCAGTGAACAGTGATAGAATTAAAAATCTGTGGTCATAAAAACTGTGCTTCAGTGTTTTGAAGGAGCTTCCAAAATACAGAACAACATAAAGACTAAGGTAACCAGCACACACGCCCTATTACTCAGAGTCTGGAATTAATATTTCAGATAATTTTTTAATATTTAATGGTGATAGAATAATATAATGAAGTACTTTTTGTATCTTTCGGTCTCCTTTTTTCCTCCCTAGAAGCAACACTCTCATAAATTTGGCATGTGTTTGTCTATTCTATTTAAAATGATTTCATCACGTGTTTCAGTGACTACATCTCTCTCCATGATATTGCAGGGTATCATTTTATGCATCTTAAACTTTTATAGAAGTTCTATATTATGCATAGCAGAGCATGCTAAAGCTTGTTTTTTATTCAACATTCTATTTTTCAAGATCTGATCGCCTTGATACGTATATTAGCTTATTAATATTAAACGCTATAGAGCATTCTTCTATTGAGTGACTATTCCATAATTAATCTACGAGTTTTCCTACTGAGGGACATTGTGTTAGTCCATTGTGCGTTGCTATAAAGGAATACCTGAGGCTGGGTAATTTAGAGAGAAAAGAGGTGTATTTGGCTCATGGTTCTGTAAGCTTTCCAAGAAGCGTGACAGTGGCACCTGCTTCTGGTGAGGGCCTCAGGGGGCCTCCACTCAAAGCAAAAGGTGAAGGGGGAGCAGGCTGTCACCTGGCCAAAGAAGGGGCAAGAGAGGGAGGAGGTGCCAGGTGCCTTTAAACAACCAGCTCTCGTGTGAACTAATGAAGCGAGAACTCTCTCATCATCACGGGAGGGCACCAAGCCATTCCTGAGGGACCTGCCCCCATGACCCAGACACCTCCCACCAGGCCCACCTTCAATGCTGGGCATGGAATTTTAACCTGAGATTTGGAGGGGACACATATCCAAACTATATCCGACATTTACGTTGTTTTCATTTGTTTTTTGCTTTTACCAACAATTCTGCAACAAAGGCTGATCTCCTGATGGAAAACCGCAAACATTTTTGGATTGTAGAGAATGTGTGATACCTGATGATGCCACCTTGCTCTCCAAAGTGGTTGTGCCAATTTACATTTCTACCACTTTTTAATGCATCTTTACATTAAACATCTGGTATTGTCAGACTTTTTGATTTGCCAATTGGATGTGTGACTTGGTACCTCATTGCCAGTCATGTGCTGGAACCGGCTTGGACTTCATGGGCGAGCAGAGCTTGTGCCTCTCATCCCAACTCCAGGTTCAGTGGCTTCACAGGGTTAGTTTGAAATTGGCTGTGTGGGAATATTTACACCATGGAAATTGGCACACACTCCAAATCAGGCCTTTCCCCTTGGAGAGCCAGTGTTAGGTGTTTACCGGCCACCACTGCCTACCCATTGGGTTTCTTTGGCTCACTTTCCTCCCCTGAACTCATCTCACGTGACTGCCAGGTTACCGGGTTGATGCAATTCCTGTTTGTGGCTGAAAGTCTCAACAGGGCAGTTGTGGGAACTGTTGGCATGGTGACATTGGCAGGGTCGTTACTGCACTGCTGCTTCATACTGAAGGGAGCGCAGGCACAAGACTATCTGGTAAGCAAAATTAAACCAAAAAACCAAAAAACCTCCCAAAAACCTTTAATAGTTTTTTTATTGAAAGGATAAACAAATGCATATTTAAATACATTAATATTATCTCTTGTAAAACTCCCCTTCATCCAACAAACTCTTCGTCTGCAGATTAATTTTTCTCATTTCATAATATTTTCTGGAATTTACTGTA
>NW_012137969.1:4346843-4349253 GCF_000956105.1 Propithecus coquereli
TATTGTGCTTTTGGTGTCATATCTAAGAAATTCCTTCCTAACCCAAAGTCACAAAGATTTTCTCCAGTGCTTTTTTTTTCTAGATGTTTTATGGATTTAGCTCTTACGTTTAGGTTAATTTAGGTCTATTTTGAGTTAATATTTTACACAGTGTGAAGTTTCTTTTGTTTTTTTGAGACAGAGTCTCACTCTGTTTCCCTGAGTAGAGTGCTGTGGTGTCAGGCTAGCTCACTGCAACCTCAAACTCTTGTGCTTAAGCAATCCCCCTTCCTTAGACTCCAGAGTAGCTGGGACTACAGGCGTGCACCACCATGCCCGGCTAATTTTTTCTATTTTTGGTAGAGGCGGGGTCTCGTCTTGCTCTGGCTGGTCTCGAACTCCTGAGCTCAAGCGATCCTCCTGCCTCGGCCTCTCAGAGTGCTGGGATTACAGGCGTGAGCCACTGCGCCGAGCCAAAAGTTTCTTATTATTTTTTGGCTTATGGATATTTAGTTATTCGAGCACCACTTGCTAAAAAGACTGTCCCTTTTTCTTTGGGTGGCCTTGGCAACTTTGGAATAAATCAATTGATGATACATGTGTGTGTCTATTTCTGGACTCTCATTTCTTCCTTCTCTTTATATCTCTAGTCTTTCAATAGGCTTTTAACTATCCCAGGGGGTATAGCTTTTTAAAAAATTATTGATCTCTTTTACGGTTTAAACTGTTTACAATAATCTTTTCTTGGGAATCTGGCCCAAGTCCCCTGATAGATTGGGTTAGGATATATGCACAAAGGTCTCCAAGGTTGTCCTTTGAAAGTGTTTTCATGATTCAGTTGTTCCCATCTCAGTTTCCCAGGCCTCATGTGTCACCAGGCACTTTTCTTTAAGGGGGGGGACCTGCCCTGCTGGACACAGTTTACTAAGACATCTCAAGCCTGGGACTAGGCCGGAAGCCAAGCCCAGCCCATCTCCTGTGGGTTTCCTCTCTCCCACGACTCAGAGGGCCCCGATGGCCCCTAGAGATGCCCAAATTTCAATGGCACCAGCTTAGGAACTTGTGCTATGCTTACAACCTAGAGAAATAGAAGATTTGCCGGGAAGTTATGAGATGTACGTGTTTAAGGTCGTTACAATCCCATATTAATTAAATCCAATCTCCAAATATTTGGTTCCTTACTCTGGGTCAGTGAGGAAAGGCCTGGGTCCCACTATGCCTTCGGGCACCCTCCTCGCGACGCCCCCTCCTCCCCCTCCCCGTGGTCTGATAGGGGAGACACACACATGAACAAGCAGACGTAATACCACGTGACAGAATGATAACAGAAATATAGACGGGGCAAACGCATGGCCCAAAGACAGAGCAGTGAACGTTCAGGGCAGGTTGTCGGTGGTCAGGACGGGAAAGACTTCAGAAACTGACATTTGAGCTGGAGGGAAGAGCATTCAAGGCAGAGGAAACAGAACTGGCAAACCAGGTAGCGGCCAGCAGAGTATAATTGGGGAGTTTGGAATGAGGGGGGAATGGCTGATGCCCAAAGTGGGAGTCGAGGGGGGCTGGGGCGGAAGGGATTGCATCAGTTTGGTGGCTTCACCCCACTTAAAATTAAAATACACATACCATAAAATTTGCCATCCTAGTCATTTTTAAACGTACAGTGCAGTAGAATGTCAAGCACATTCACGTTGTTGTGCAACCATCACCACCATCCATTTCCATAATGTTTTCATCTGGCAAAACCTAAACTCTGTCCCCATTAAACAACGACTTCCCAGCCCCTCTTCCCCCAGACCTTGGCACCCACCATTCTTTCTGTCTCTATGAGTCTGACTGCTCAAGGGACCTCATATAAGTGGACTCATACTGTATTTGTCATTTGGTGACAGGCTTATGTCACTCAATGTAATGTCCTCAAGTTTCAACCATCTTGTAGCAGGTGCCAGAATGTCCCTCCTTATAAAGGCTGAATAATATCCCATTGTCCAGATAGACCACATTTTGTTTATCACTCATCTGTTGAGGGACACTTGAGCTGCTGCCACCTTTCAGCTGTTGTGAATAACGCTGCTATGGATGTGGGTGTGCAAACATCTCCTCGTGACCCTGCCTTCAGCTCTTTTGAGTGTGTACCCAGAAGTGGGATTACTGGGTCACACGGTAATTTTACTTTTGATTTTCCGAGGCGCTGCCATACTGTCGTCCACAGTGGCTGCGCCATTTTACATTCCCACCAACAGAGCACAAGGGTTCCAATGTCTCCGCATCCTCGCCAACACTCGTTATTTTGTTTCTTTCTTTCTTTTTTTAAATAGTAACCTTCCTAGTGGGTATGTTTACTCCACTTTTGATAAGAGAACACTACCCCTGAGTCACCAGATTATAAAGATTGGCTCCAGGTAATGATTTTTTTAAATGAGTACAGACTCGA
>NW_012137969.1:4350598-4355143 GCF_000956105.1 Propithecus coquereli
TTGAATAAGGATGATTCTAGACACAATCAAAATGCAACTTTCTTTTTCTCCCACTTCAGTGGGTAACTCCCCTCCCTCCTCCATACGGGCTTGGCTGGACGTGGTGTTTGTTTCCCTGTTATGTAAAAGACAATCCCAGATTAGTTTAAGAAGCAAACTCAGTCTTGAGCCTGCGATTAGCTTGTCTAATCTGAGACGTTAATCCAAGTGCCAAGCCTGCCTTAGTGTTCGCTCTCCCTTCTCCTCGTTCAGGGCTGCTTTGGGCTGGGAGCCCCAGGTGGAAAAGGGGAAACCTGACTGTTTTTGTTGTTCTCTGTCCTTCGTCCTTCGGGGAACTGTAGCCAGGAGAGAGAGGAGGGAGGGGAAGAGGAAGAGCTGGGGCAGGTGTTGCTGTTGTAAGCTGACTTTTATCCGGGAAAGCGGCTCTGCATAAGAGAATCGTCGCATGGGATGTGCTCGTAGGAGGCTAGAAGGTGGCTTTTCAGTTCGGCCCCTGTTCCGACACATGCTCTTTATAACTAAAAGCCAAATTGTAAAACCAGAGACTAGATTACCTAGCAAAACACCGTTAAATACAATTTGTGGGACATATAAGTATCTGTTAAGCCCCTTACCAAGCCATCCCTTTAATTCACCCTCCAGCATGGTTTAGTCTTAAGATGATAGCAATTCTCCCCCAAACCCAGCAACGCTCTGCTCATACCAGCGTCTTTGCATCTGTAGCTTTTTGTGTCTAGAACACACCTTCTAGTCATTGCTTAAGAACGAAGCCCTTTATTTTCTTTTCTGTTAAGAGCAACTAGGCTCCTCTTACCTGCCTCCCGAGCAGGGGCAGCCGGGGGCAGGTGTAGGGGAGCATCTGTCTGTTGCAGAGCCGGATGACCTGGATGACCCGGAGCCACCGACAGCTCAGAATGAGAGATGGAAAGTGGGAATTTTCAACTGTTTCAAGAATTTAAAGGTGGTGTTTGGCCGTATCTCACTCCATCTCTCATGTAAAACTGAGATTCTATAGACCAGAGTCTGTCTTCAGGATTAGTAGTGACCACAGACAACAACTTGCTACAGCAGAGGTCAGCCAGCTTTCCCTGAAAGGGGCCAGAGCTCAAATGTCTCAGGCTTTGCCGGCCGTAGGTCTCTGTTGCAAGGATTCAGCTCTGCTGCTGTAGCGTGACAGCAGCCACAAACAATTCATAAACTAGCTAGTGTGGCTGTGTGCCAATAAAACTTTATTTACAAAACGAGCAATGGGCCGGATTTGGCCCAGGGGCTGTAGTTTGCTGACCCATGTTGTAGTGAAACCAGGAAGTCCAGAGAAGGCCCATGGGTGAAAGTAAAACGACACTGAATTGGAATCAAGGGAGTGATGTTCTAGTCTTAGCACCAGTCTGACTAGCTGTGTGGCCTGAGGAACATCCCCGATGTCTCTGGTCCTCCTACTCCTCAATAAGCAGGTGAGCTAATTGTAGTGAGTCTGAGGGATTTGGAGGCTGAGCGAGGAAAAAGACATTCCACGGCAAGGTGGCAGTAGAATGCACGAGTTTTATTTGGTCAACGCTTTGACAGATTAGCTTGAGGGGAAAGTCTCATATGATGTGAGACCCTCAGAGGCTACAGGATGGGGCTGCTCCCCAGAAGGGGGCGAGGAAGGGGAACTCCCGGGGAGAGGGGACCAGAGAGGGGTCTGACAATGTCTAGGTGATGTTGCCCAGCAGCCTCCCTGGGAGGCCCTGGGTCAGAGTGTTCTGAAGGGCAGCAGCAGCTTGGAGTCCTCATAGCTACGAGGTTTATCTTACCCACACCTATCACATGTTGGGCAGTTTTTTTTTTTTCTTACAGATTATTAAAAATAACATTTAAAAAAGTTAATATGTGCATTAGAGGAAAGTAGCAAACACAAGAGGCAAAGAACAAAATCATCTCTAATCATGGGCAATTTACAGGCAAGCGTGTCCTGCTGGGTAGCGTGTGTGTATCCTCAGCTAAACATCCACTTTTACGCGACTGAGATCACGCAGTAGGGGTCATGCTCCTTCACATACCATGAGTATTTTTTTTACAATGTCTAGAATTAGTATGTTTATTTGCTCCAAAATCAGACAGCACTTTCAGTATAATTCAACTCCCCCATCTCCTAGCAGCCGACCTGCCCCCTCACACCAAGCTCTCCCCATCCCACACTGGAAACTTCTGAAATTTCTCTTAGCTTGACATTTTTGGTAACACGTTTTAAAATATTCTGCATACAGAATTATTTAGATGGATGATTCCTTCTCCCCTCTGTTTCAATTTTCTGCCTGTGACACTCATGAGATGACTGTTGGTGCCATTCGATTTCATTGTCTTCCCTCGCTATGGTTACTTGTGTGTTATGTTGTCTACTTTCTTCAATTCATTAATTTTTTGGTTTTGTTATAGTAAGTCCTTAACTAATCTGTTCAAAAAAGATTTATGAATGATAAACTCTGCATCCTTGTATGTCTCAAAGCATCTATTTTGATCTCACACTTAAATATTATTAAACACTTTTGACTGTATATAAAATGCTTGGTTCAAAATAATTTTCATCCTCAGAGTTTTGAGGTTATTGCTCCTTTGTCTTCCAACATCCATTGTTGCCAATGAGGGGGCAGAACCAATTTTTTTTTTTTTTTGAGAAGGGGTCTTGCTATGCTGCCCAGGCTGGTCTTGAATTCCTGGGCTCAAGTGATCCACTTGCCTCGGTCTCATGAGTGGCTGGGACCACAGGTATGAGCCACCTTGCCTGTCTTCCCAATTTGATTTTGTTCCTTTGTAGGCAAGCTGTTTTCTTTTCTTTTCCCCCATGATGTTGGCCTGTTTTGGTGAAATCTTTAGGACTTCCTTTTCATCCTTGTTTCAAAAATTCCCAAAGATGATGCCTGTAGGTGCATTTCTGTTTCCTTCATTGTGATCAGCCTTTGGTGAACTCATTCAATGCAAATACTGTGCCTTTATTTGGCTTTGGCTGATTTTATTTTATTATTAATTTTTTCTCTCCTCAATTCTGTCAATCCTCTACCTAGGAAACTCATATTATTAATAATATATGGCTTTTGGAGTGGTTTGACTATTCAGGCAATGATCAGTTTTCAGCTGCCTTGATCATTCACCTGATCTGTTGAGTTTTACATTTTAACTATTGTTTTTAATTTCTAAGAGTCCTAAATGGTCCTTTTACTTTATTTATGCTACTCCCCCAGCCCCCAACACACACACCTGCTGTAGTCTCACCAGGCATTGCTTTAACTGCAGTGACAAAATACTTCTTGGAAAAACAGAAAGCTTCTTTGTGTTACCCAGTATTTCAAATAGCTTGAAAATTACGTGTTCATAGTTGACCCTCACCTTGGTCACGTGCAGTAAGATCCAAAGAAAGGAATAAAACCAGAAGAGACACTATTTAAAAAAAAACAAAACTTCTCGTCAAGGATAAAGTTACCAATCTTGAGACTGATGTTAAATTGAAACAACATGGAACTTTGTTCCCCAAAGAGGGGCAAATAAACTAACTAGATGTTTCCTCAAGTGCTTTAGGAATTCTGCAGTTGCTGTCCCGACTTGTCACACAGCTCTGTCGGGGGATCTAAATTTAGACTCTTCCTTGTAATGAAACCAGGACGTTCCACTTTTGTTCAAAAAGGAATGACACAGAAGTCAGTTCAGCGGCTTTTAATTCATAAAACAGATTTAAATTTATCTGAGGAAATAGAGATGTTAATTGCAGTGTCATTTATAATAGCGTGAATTGGCAAGAATCCAAATGCCCAAAAAGAGGGAAGAAAGTAAATCATGGGGTATTCAATCGAAGAATATTATGTGGACATTAAAAGTGACAGCCATAAAGACTCAGCGGTAAAATGGGAAACACTAACATGAGGTTAAATGAAGAACGGGACATAAAATTGTGCGGATGCTATTATTGCGATTACGCATATGTAAAACACTTGAAAAGAGGAAAATATGGAAATATGTGGTAATTAATCAGGATACTCTTTATGGGGAATTTTTTTGTTTGCTTTTTAAAGCCAAAGTTTTGCAATGGGAGATAACTTTTAAAATATTAAATTATTTAGGAAAATATTTGGCAGAGACAGGGAATGTGATGAGACAAATGAGTGGCTAGAGCTGGGGGTTCTGGGTTCCAGTCTCGACTCTGCTCTGGGCTCAGAGCATCTCTGAACTGCTTCGGCTTCGGCATACGATCTGGGCTGCTGCGTCTACTGCCTGTCCTCCCTCCGTAAATCACATCCTGTGTGCTTTCTATATTTCAAAACAATTGTCAAAATTTCTAGTCTATGGACTTATTCTCCTTAAAAATGATATTTTCTGCCATTGTATGGGATTTAAAGTCAGAGGAAAATGATGCTTAGTACATAATCTTGGTACATCTCTGCTGTTTATTTTTTGTTAACTAATCAACAATTATAAAAGTATATTTATTTATAACCTCTGTCCTCCTAATGTTATTTCTCCCATAAACCTTTGATTTTTAACCACAAAGTTTCCTCCAATTATTTTTAGAAA
>NW_012137969.1:4355999-4424356 GCF_000956105.1 Propithecus coquereli
GAATTGGACTTTATAAAACATTTAAAACTTTCCTCATTAAAATATGTCATTAAGTAACCAATAAGGTAAATCACAGAATTGGAGGGATTTTTTCAATATCACGTTTTCAATGCATATATCTTACAAATGATATATGTATGTGTATATATTTTATATATATCTATGTCACTATACATATATACAAAGTATACTCTTAGAATTCAACAAGATGATGAATTGACAAGTAAAAAAATGGCCCAAATGTTTGAAAAGACAATTCACAAAAGATTATACTGTTGGGAGATAATTCTCCAAAGATTTCTTGTATTTCTGCCTGGTCCAGGCCTTCTAAGCAAAGAATGCATTTGAAGAGCAAATCCATACTGGAAGCCAGAGATAGTGTATTTGACCAGAGAAATTTAGAGATGTACCTCCCTGGAGATGTCTCAGCGTGGTAAAGATAAAACCTCCTTCCTCTTCTGGGAGTATTTGCTTACACTCCAGCATAATGAATAATCTCTCCCTCCAGAGCAAGCAGATGTGCTGGCAGTCTCATGAAAGCTCAGAGTCCCCTAACTTAGGGTCCGATGGTGTGCCTCATTGCACGTACAGATGACATCTGGCCCTCAGTGCACGGCCTTGTGGGGATTAGTGTGTGGGGAAACCCAACATACAAGATGCTTCTCTGTCTGCTGTTTTCGCTGTGAGTAATAAACCATCTGCGTCTCTGACCCAGGGGTCTTGTGTCTTCTGACAGTGTAATGTACTTAAAACTGTGGCAAGCTAAATATTTAGCATGTCAGTAGGGTAAAATCCCAGGCCCTTCAGTGATTCTGACTTAACAATTTAGGCAATGCAGCCAGGACACTGACATGGCCTTCAGGAAGAGGCAGATGAAAGCCCCAAAGACCAGGGAATGGGACATGAGGGAAGCGCATGGGATTTGGTGCTCGATGCTTTGACCAAACTGTGCAGTGAGTTGGGCAACACGCTGTCCTCCTCTTCACTGCCCGTTAGCAGGATGGTTTGCAGAGGTGGCTGGAGGGTTGAAATAAGCAGCTCAAATGGCATTTTGGGCATTTTTCTACTTTTCTCCAGGTGAGAGGAGGGAGGGATATGAGTCCCCGTGGCTGAGAGTGGGACTAGCAATGTCAGAAGATTGTTCAGTTGGGCTATGAGCAGTTGTCATGCTGCTGAAACCTGAGTGTAAATATGCCTCTCTTACTGGCTCAGAAACACTGTCTTCTGTCCCCTGACTCTTTGCCCCAGCCTCATCAACTTTCAGGATTCAAGGTGGGGCCAAGGTCGCCCTATCCCCAAGGTGGACACGATGGTTTGCATGTGCTGGGGAGCTTCAGGGAGGGGAGAGAGGCAGGCTCTTACTGCTCTGTGGATACACGAGCTGAGGTCACCATCCTACCCGGCCCTGTGTGAGAGGGGTGGGCAAACTGAAAGCCCAGGGCCCAGGCACTCTCTAGATTCCAGGAGGTGCACAGAGGAAGAGGTGAACCCTGGGCGAAGGAACCAAAGAGATCAAAAGGTCTCCCCAGCCGCCCGCCGCCGAGTCTAGTCTCCACTGCCCCCCACCACGTCCCAGACCCTAGTCAGGAGAGAGTGGGATCTCCTGGCAGCTGTGACAGCCCCTGATAAGGAGGCGATTACACTGCTGTGCTCCTGTAGATGGGGGTGTGGGGGGGGACGAGACAGAGAGAGAGAGAGAGAGGGAGAGAGAGAGAGAGAGAGAACGCCAAAATTAAACCGATGGTGTTTGGGAAAACATTGCAATTGATTAAAAAAAAGTTGGGGTGACCTAGTTGGTGCAGCCTGTAGGCCTATTTAATGCACTGTTCCTATTGCTTCTCCCCCTGGATGCACAGTAAGGGTCGATGTGTATGTGACATGCTTGTGATTCCTCGTCTCATAAATGCCGAGTGGCCCACCGTGACCCAGGGAGGGCTGATGTCGGGAACCGTAGCAGGACAAACTCCTCCCCATTTGCCTCTGCTGGATGGGTCAGCATTCAGTGTGGGCTCCTAGTGCCTCGTCACACTCTTTATGTGCAGGAGGCAGAACAAGCGTGGTGACTTTGTCAATTGGAGCCTCTGCCAGGAGATACCCTTTGGGGCTTTGGACTTGTCGATTTGAAATAGCTACTAGGTGCATAGCCTTTGAAAAGCAACTACTATTAATAGTTTGCTACTGAGCTCTTATTGAAATGCGATGCCTGACCCAGACAGGCCTGCTATCCCTATTTTTAGGTGGTTGGTCAGCTGAGCTCTGTGACTGACAGATAGGAAGGACCCACAGCCTTAGTTGTCCAGTGGACATGGTGTATTGAAAATCGCGGTCATATCTCACCTGTCCACGGGAAGGGGGCAGCCATCCCTGCGGGAGAAATTTTGCCTCCCTCTCTACCACCTGGAGCAAAGCCAAAGTCACCAGGGTCCTTCCTTCCCAAAGCTTCCCCTAAATGCCTGAGTCTGGCTACGCTGAAACCCAGTGTTGGGTGTGACAGTCACCCAGTCTCGGTGCCAGCCGGGCAGAGCCCAGGGCAGACACAGGGCTCCACTGCACAGGCAGAGCTGACGCCTAGTGGCCGTGCATCAGAAATGCCCTTCTTGGGGACCATGGACTGTGTCCCCAGACTGTGGTGGCCGATTCAGCTGACTGGTCACTCATGCTGATGGCCTGGCCCCGGCCATGACAGAGGAGGGGCAGGCAGACTGCGGTGGATAATGAGAGCTGCATTTACTGAGCGCTTGCTGTGTTCTCTGATGAGGTCCGCAGGGAGCAGGTGACCAAGGGAGCCTGTGACTTGTTTTCAATTTTTTCCAAACAATGCTGTTGTGAACATCCGTGCTCTGGCCTCCGTGTGTACAAGGGCCGGTGTAGACTCAGAGAGGCAGAACTCTTAGACTGGAGAGTAGGAGAATTTAAAATTTTTGTAGATGTTGATAAATTGCTTTCCAAAGTGGGATGTGAATGTTCCCATGGCCCTGTGCTTTTTAACATAGGGTTTAAAACATATTTTACTAAAATTTGCAGCATCTGACTTATGTTTTATCATATAATGTTTTTATTATTTTTTGAAATAAACGTTAGTTTTGTCTAGCACCTGATGCATTGCTTTTTACTCACAAACATTTACCAAGTGCCTACTGTGTGCCAGGTGCTGTCCTAGGTGCTGAAAACGCAGCCGGAAGCAAACAAAGCCCCTTCCTTGTGCAGCTTCCACTACAGGTGGGTGAGACAGCAGCAGAGGGGCCCAGGTGTAATAATCGTACATCCCGTCACAGGATGACAGGCGGTGACAGGAGTTACACGGAGATACAGACTGGAGCAAGGGTCGGAGAGTGGGCTGGGGGAGAGGGGACGCAATCTTAGGACAGTACGAAAAGCCTCTCCAGTGTGATGACATGACAGCAAAGGTCAAGATGGGGGATCAGTATCAGAGGACCCATAAATGTGGACTAAGTGCATTTGTGTTGTGTGTGAAAATTTCCACTTGCAGCAGTAGCTGTCTAAGACGTGTCACCACTGCTTCGTGTTCTAGCTCACCTGGCTCCCGCCAGCCACAGCTGACAGAGGACCATGCATGTGACTGACCCTAGATCCTCTCTGGGCCAAACAGAAGACATTTCCAATACCAGTGAATGGCGGGGCTTGTTGTAAGCCCTGTGCACACACCTCTGAGCTCTTTCTGCTCTGTCCACGACAACAGTGGTCAATCCTCAATTAGCACAACCACCAGAGCCCCTGCGCAGAATTTAAGCCTTGCATTTATGCTGACTACATTTTTTCCTGGGTGCACGATTCTTTGCTTGCATTTGAATAGACTCAGCTTTGTATCTTTTTAACAAAGCCCTGGTGGTCTTTGTTTATTTCTTCATAGTCCTTACAACGGCTGATCCCATCCCAATGTGGCCCCCACAAGACTGTTATACCCTCAGTGCCTGCCACCCTGAGGTTGTGCCATGAACAACAACCACAGATGGAAACTAACTCCCAAAGGCTTTCTGAGTAGCTCTTTATCACAGAGGAAGACCTGAAAAAAAAATCACTTTGAAATTCAGGAAACAAGACAGAATTTTCTTTCCATAGCAGATGAACTGCTAGAGATTCCAGTGCCCTTTCAGCTGTCTCAGATTTTAAGGAATGTTATTTTGGTACTGATCAAGTATCCAATTAGCTATTCTGGTCACTTGGTGAATGGAAATGCATGAAGTTAAGAGCTGAGTCGTTACTCAGCAACTTTTGTTCATAATGCAGATGATTACAGGTAACATGGTATCATTAAAGGCACGTATTTTGTCTTAATTTTCTATAGCATTATATTAATGCAATTTGATAAACACACTCATTAAAAATACTGTCTCATACCTAGGGTACTTCAAAGTGAAATCTATATACTACCTAAGGGTAATCTATATATTAATTATGTATTAATATATTATATTATAGTCATATATAGTCATTTGATCATCTCAATCAGTACAGCTTTAGATCAGATTGAATGAGTAGAAATCCAATTTGATTGTTCAAATGGCTGAGATCTCATCCACCATAATTTTGCTCATTAATTAGGTTGGAACTGTGGTTCCCGGGATTAATGTGCACAAGAGTCACGTGGGGGTCCTGTTAAAATGGAGAATCTGATTCAGAAAGTCTTGGATGGGACCTGGGAACCTGCATTTCTAACGAGTTCCTGGGTGATATAGGTGCTGCTAGCCCACATACGACCCTAAAGAGCAGGGGCTGGGTCTCCCTCTGTGGTGTGCTCGGAGACATGGGTGTGCCAGGCAGGGGCGCGGGGCTTGGGATATCTGTCTCCAAAGCCAAGGAGGGCCTGGAGCAGCCGGGGTCTCCGGACTGTCCTCTCCAAAAGAACCAAGTGCTTTTATTTTTGCACATGTGCCCACTGTGGGGTCGGCAGCTTCTTTGACTTTATGGATGCCAAACCATCTATAACTGTTAGAATTCTTTAAATTTCAAGGGACAGAAAAACAATCTAAAGTGACTTCGACAAAAAGGAGGCTTATTGGTTCGTGTAACCGGGCAGCCTAGGAATGGGCGTGGCTTTGGGCATTCAAATGATGTTACCCACGCCCAGATTTTTTTCTATACTTGCTTGGTTCCACTTGCCTCCAAGGAGAGGTTGGTTTCCTTACACTCTCACGTTTCCAGACTCTTATTCTTCCCTGGTGCCTGAGATGGCTGGGGTACCCCTCAGCTCACGATTGCTGGGCCCCACGCCCAGGGTTTCTGACCCAGTAGCTCTGGGGTAGCACCTGAGAATGTGCATTTCCAACTAGTCCCCAGGTGGTCCTGATGCAGCCAGGGAGAGCTGTGCTTTGAGCCCCCCACCCGAACCATCCTGTCTTCAGGCCTCCCTGTCTTCCGATCTTGCAGTGTATTATTGGCTAGAGGGTCCTATTCCCTCTCATCTCAGCCACATTTAAGCCCCTGGGAGCTACGGCTGCCCTTCCTTGTTTAGAACATGACAGACACGAAAATTGCCAATAGGCATCTAGATTTGGAGAGAAAAGGCTGAAAACCTCTGGGCAGTTCGTTAGTTGCTAACGGCTGCAGCAGCATCCTCTCACCCACGACTTCTTTCAACATTATTAACATTGTTCGCATTCATCCACCCACCTCACCACAGGCCCCAAGAACCCAGCCTAATTTACGACTTTGGAAAGTAAAATTTCACATGCCTTTCCTAGACACTTAAAGCGAGGAATCATTAGTGCAAATGCTGTTGTTGCTCCACAATTTGAAGGAAATATAAACGCTCCTCCTCGGATGGTGCCAATTACCACGGCTGGCAGGCGCGGCCTCCTGCCTGCCCCGTGCTGCGGTGCAATCACTGTGTGGCTTCTCCGATTGGGGCGGAGCGGACTCTATTCTTCCCTCGGCCCCAGGTTCTCTCCTTGCACACATGGCTCAAGCACCTTTGTGCCTCTTGTTCTGTGACTAAGAGAGATGAAAAGCTACGCTCACCCCAACCAGGGCAGAGTTCTTCCTCTGCAAAGAACCTTCAAAGAAAACGGGCCGAGACTACAAAACATCACACCAGCATTTATTTACTCAGAAACGATGTGCAGTTTACTGTTCCAGGCAGGGCTGGCTCTTTCTTTAGGTAGAATAGATGATTGTGTAGAAGCGTCTTGGAGGGCTGTCTTGCCTGAGATTCCACAATTCATTTCCTGGAGTTAAGCACCATGTTGCCACATGATATTCCTTCTAATAATGCAGATAAAATCCCATTTCATTCCACACACAATGTCTCTGTGTGACGAAGCCAGGGCTGCATGGAGACCCAGGGCTGCGCAGTGCAAGAGGAGGTGGGGAACGAGATCTGTGGACGCACACGCACCCTTGCTGGGGGCTTACAGAGGCGGAATCTATTTCCCTACCTCCTTGGGGCTGGGCGTTTGCATTGGCCAAAAGGATGTGAGCGTTCATGACACAGCAGGGGTTTGCACTGTGCTTGTGCAGTTGGGCAGGCTCGCGTGCCCTTCTCTTACGGACATGAGAAGAGCTTCCCCTGAACAGCTTCTGCCTCTGTAACCTGGACTCCGTATTGAGTAGGCCTGGAGCAGCCTGGGGTCCAACTCCTGGAGGCACTGGGGGAGCTTGAGCCTCGCCTGGATCAATAAACACATGCTACTTTTCATTACCATGGACATTTTGTGTCTATTTGTTACGTGGCAACAGCTGACCGATACGGCAGGCAAACATACGGCGAGGAAGTTGGGAATGCAGAGTGAGATTTTATCACCTTCTCGGATCTGCCTAGGCAGGCCCTGCTCCCCCATCAGAAATCACAGGTCCACGCATGGCTTTGTCAAAAAACCTGATTCATTTTTTTCTCCCTTGTTATGATTTGCAAGACCATCATGTCATTAAACAGCTTTTAAAACTTTCACATTAGCCCAGTGATGGGATCAGAACCAACACTTTGGCAAGATTTCAAAACTGCAGGGGAGTTGTGGGTGGGTTCATTTACAATAAAATGAAATGACTTGAAGGTTTTAGTTTTCAATTATTAAGGTTCTAGTGCCAAAGGCTCAGCCATGCAATTTAGTTCTTAGCTATTTTCACTAACACCTCCTCAGTGCTTGACATCTAAATACCCCGTCAATTAACAGCCATTACGGAGCTCTTGTTATAATACATGCAGTGTTGTGTATGGAGCTGAGGGGAGAATATAAGAAATAAAAAATGCTCCCTGCTCTTTGGGAATTTATAATTTAGACTAAACACGAACCACTGAATAGATCAATTATTCATTTCAATGCTGAAAGAATTTTATCAATGGACTCTCTAATAACTTTATGTTTATAAATTACAATAAACTCTGTTTATTTCAAATAACTTACAAATTATAAAAAAGCATAAAGGATAAAATAGATTGCCAATAATCTTAACATTCAGATCACCATTGTTAACGTTCTGATGAATAAATTTCTGATGTTTTTCAAGGTACGTGTATTTTCGTACACACGTTTCTTTTTCAAAGAAAAACAGTATAATATTGCTTTTCTCAATGGCCGTCTTTCCATGTTCGTAAGTATTGATTTGTAGCATAATTTGGCTGCAAAATATTCCCTTGCATGGATATGCCATTATTTGTTCCATAAATCTTTTATTGATAGTCCTTTAGGTTATTCTCTGATTTTTCTCTATTATAAAAATCAGTGCAGTTAACATCCTTGATACCTTTGTCTATGTCCAGTGGGCCCTTTCTTAGGACAAGTTGCTAGGAATGGAATTTCTAGATCAGGTGTACGTTCTTTGTATAAAGCGTTTGACACCTGTGTAAACTGACTTCCGAAGCTTCCATTTTACAAGTCTTCTCTAAAAATATTAAGTATTTCGCTTAGATAGTCACGTCACAGTTGAGACGTGAAAGGAATTTGAGTCTTTTCTCTTGATGCCAGAGGCTTTTTTAAGTTTATAAGCTGGTTTTAAAAGCTTGATGCGCTTGCAACTCAAACACTTTGAATTTCGGTCCTTTCAACCCCATGTCCATGAGTAAGTCCCTTCTTTCCCTGTGTTAACCTCCAGCTGACCAGAGGAAGAGCCCTGCACGTGCAGAAAATCAACGGGACAGAAGGTGCGACAGCATCTCACCCAAGGCTTTGACTCTGACTTGCTCTGCAAACCTAATGTGTTTAACATCTCCTCCCAGCTTGCCGTACCTACAACAGGGATTGATTTCAACAAAGCAGGCACTGATCGCCATCATTAGACACCTCCAAACTGCTGGGAAGTTTTGCGGGTTGGACAGTGGCAGCCTGTTGATGGGACCAGTGCTACCCTGTTCACCAAACTCCCCACAGCTCCCAGTGACCAAGGCTGGGTCCTTCACCCACCTGCCTCCCCTGCTTTGCTCCTATGGGCATACGAGTTTTGTTCTAAACTGATTTTCTTCTGCTTTAGAAGAAAAAGGGTGTTACATGCAAATAAGGAACTCGTGAAGTAACTTGAATGGGGACACTGTTTCATAGACCTGTGCTGGATTAATGGGCCCGGGAAGAGGGTGCTTTCTGCCCCGACGGGGTGGCTTTCCCCATGGGGTGGTTTCTCAGTTCTCCCTCTCCCTGCAGGCCCCCTTCAGTCTGCGGTCCCCAAGTCCTGTTTCTAATCTCATGGAAAGTTAAGGCCACTAAAACAAGGAGCAAATATAGCAAGAGAAAAGGAGAGAGGAGACCTGAGGGTGGCTACTTTCTCTACGTGGTGTCTGATGAATATATTCCCCAGTTCTTCTAAGTGAAACTTGCACACCCCCATCTGGCTTCGCTGATCCCATCCAGGAAACCATAAAATGGGTGGGGGCAGGAAACGAACCTGTCCCTTAAATCCAAGCCACGTCCGTGGAAGCCAGTGATTGCTTAGCTTTCTCTGGGGGCAGGGGAAGTGGCTATTAATCCCACCCACCCTTTTTCATCCCTGTCTCTTGTTTTAAGAGGCACATATATCTATAGCATAAGGCACACAAAGACTGAAAATAAAAGGATGGAGAAAAAGACCTGTTAGCAGCACACTACCCAGAAGACTGCCATACTCAGGTAAGCATTAGACAAAGTGACTGTAAGACAAGCATCATTACACGGTGTGGAGCTGGTCCCTGTGTAATGGTGAGAGGTTCCATTTAGCAAGAAGATACAGCCATTCTACACGTGGGTGTGCCGGGTAAAACATCCCTAAGTAGGGGAAGCTAAAAAGTGATAGACCCACAGGGGACATTGATAAATCCACTCTTACAATTCTTTCCATTCTTGATAAGCCAATCAGATGAAAACCGAGCAAGGACGTGGGAGATCTGCACAGGTCGCAGAACTGACCGAAGGGCCCCACATGGAATTCTGCACTCAGAGCTCCAGACACTGAGAACACCCAGAGAACCCACACACATCAGCCCCGTCGTTGCCAGGCCACACGGAGCCACAATACATCTTACAGAACAGGTTTCACACGGCCCTTGTTCTCTGATCACATGGCTGTTAAGTTAGAAGTCAACACAAAAAGACAAATTTAAAAATGCTCACAGTTGGGAACTGAAAACCACACTGCTGAGTAACTTGTGGGTCAGAGAAGAAATCTTAATGGAAGTTAAAGAAGAGCCAAAAGCTGTGCAATAGGAGCCCTTCAAATTGCACCATTTGTCCTTTTGAGGTCACCACATTAATCTTTGACAATGACCTAGCCTTTGGAGCAAAACCAAAATGCCTCAGGCTTATCACATGCCCTGTGGTCTCAGCCATTTCTACAAGGAGCACTGGTTCCTTTTGAAGGAGGATGGTATTTAGATACCAAAGTACGGGTGACAACGTGCTCATTGCACCTGTAGTGGTCCACCCGGGACACCCTGGCTGTCCTTGCTTCTGTGTCTTTTCAGTGGAAACATACATCTTATAAAAGTATGAGTTATTTTGAGAATTCAAGTTTAAATATTCAATATTTAATATTTTATTTTTAAATTTAATATGAAGCATTTACATTTAAATAAAATTAAATTTAAACATTAAATATTTAAAAATAAAATCCAGGACATTGGCTTAACTTTCTACATTCTATATTTCTTTTCTTCTATAGTGAAAGTCTTGGCCAGGTGCAGTGGCTCATGCCCGTAATCCTAGTACTCTGGGAGGCCGAGGCAGGAGGATCACTTGAGCTCAGGAGTTCAAGACCAGCCTGAGCAAGAGCGAGACCCTGTCTCTACCAAAAACAGAAAAAAATTAGCCAGGCATGGTGGCACGTGCCTGTAGTCCCAGCTACCCGGGAGGCTGAGGCAGAAGGATTGCTTGAACACAGGAGTTTGAGGTTGCCATGAGCTAGGCTGATGCCACAGCACTCTAGCCCAGCCGACAGAGCAAGACTCTGTCTCAAAAACAAACAAACAAACCCCTCCCCCCACACATATATAGTAAAATCTTGCTTCACCTATGATAAAATCAGTGTGACTCAAAATAACTATATTCATATGAGTTAACATTAAAGCAAACTGAATGTGGTTGAAAATTTCCTTGCAATTTTATTTTATTTTTGTGTCCAGAATATGTCTCCTTAAGGAATACTGTATTCTAAATACTTAAGGAATACTGTATTCTAAATTTGCAGGAAATAATTCTTTTTTTTTTAAATGTGCTTATGTTACCAATTTTATACGCAGTTAGGGCCATTGATTTCAGGCTGGTTCAAATTTTTAGGGATTTGCTTGTTTTGCTTTGATTTAATTTAATTTTTAAAGATATTTAAACGAATTACGTGGTTCCAATGTCCAAACTGTGTAAGACAGTATATTCAGGCAAGTGGGGATTCCACCCCCGTTCCCTGCACCTGACCCCTCCTGACCCCGTAGGTGATCATTTGTAATTAGTTACTGGTTTAAAATATAGAGGGGTGTGTGTGAAGGAAGAGAGAGAGGGAGGGAGAGAGAGAGAGAGAGAGAGAGAGAATTCCTCCCTTTCTTCCCTCTTTTACTCAAAATATACAGTGTGAGTCAGGAAAGGCTGCTCTATAACACGGACTTGGTGACACCCCCAGATCTCAGGTGCTTAATCCAACAAAAGTTCATTTCTCACTCACCCTGCAGGTCTGTGGAGAGTCATCGGGAGGTGTCTGTACCCAGCCAGGAGCCCAGGCTGACGGAGTCCCTGCCGTCTTGTACCACCCGGAGCACGTACCCGCTCGTTTCCTGTGACAGGGGAAGTGATAACAGCTGAGCCCACTGGCAGTTGTTTCCAAAGTTCCTGAACTCGCACCAGCTTCTACAACTTCCCTCCTTCTTCCCTTTTCATGCTATTCTTAGGTCTCTCATTTTTTTGTATTAAATCCCTTCAAGCTGGAAATGTCTAAATTGATTTCTATTTTCCTGAGCAAACCCCGACGGATGCAGCTGGACTCTGTCTCTTATTCTCCCAATTTGGCATCTTATAATTTCCAACTCTCATTGTAGAGATCTCGGGTTGGGAGGCATCTCTAATGGTGCAGTCCTCAGGACAAAGGAGAATTAGCCTCAGGGACACCCAAACACATGACCAAGCCCCCCTCGTTAAAGTGGTTAGGGCTGTGGCACAGAGATAGGAAGATCAAGGAAGAGACCGAGCATCCGGGAATACGCCCAGGTGCACAAGGGAACCCAGTAAATGGTCATGTGGCATTGGCTTTCAGCTCAAAGGCAAAACATTGGATTATTTAACATATCGTGTTAGGTAAATTGACAAGCCATTTTTATAACGATGATATAAAATTGGATTTGACCATATTCTTTTTATCAAACTAAATTCCATTGCGCATATATATATATATAAATGTTATTTATATACATATAACATTTTCTTCATCCATTCATCCATTGCTGGACACTTAGGTTGATTCCACATCTTGGCTATTGTGACTAGTGCTGCAATGTACACGGGAGTGCAGACATCTTGACATGCTGGTTTAATTTCCTTCGGATATATGGAATACCATTCAGCTTTAAGAAAAATAAGGAAATCCTGTCACTTGCAACAACATGGATGACCTTGGAGGACAATATACTAAGTGAAAGAAGCCAGGCACAGAAAGACAAATACTGCATGATCTCACTTATATATGGAACCTAAAAAAGTTGCACTCACAGAAGCAGAGAGTAGAACGGTGGTTGCCAGGGGCTGGTGGGAGGGGATGGGAGATGTTGGTCAAAGGGTACAAAGTCTCAGTTAGACAGGAGGAATAAATTTGGGGGATCTATTCTACAGCATAGTGATTACAGTTAATAAAAATATATTGTGTACTTAAAAATTGCTAAGAGAGTAGATCTTAAATATTCTCACTGCACACACACAAAAATAAGTATATGAGATAATGAATATGTTAATTAGCTTGATTTAATAATTTCACAATGTATACACATATCAAAACACGACATTGTACACCATAAATATATACAATGTTTATTTGTCAATTATACTTTAATAAGTCTAGGGAAAAATAAAGCACACAAGTGAAAACGAAATAATTCTGAATAGAAATTTTATGTATAAAAACAAAAACATCTCCTTTGGGCATACATACAGAGGAGGGATTTCTGGGTCATACGGTAGTTTTGTTTTTAATTTCTTTAGGAACCTCCAGACTGATTTCCTAAGTATTCATCATGCTGAGTCATTATGCTAAGTGAAATAAGCCAGACACTGAAAGCAAAATATTGCGTGATTTCACTTAAATGTAGAATCTAAAGGACAAGAACAACAAAAGGTCAAATAGACTGAGAGAGAGAATGAAAGTGTTTCCTGGGGGAGGGGAGCAGAGGAGAGAGGGAACGGGGAGGCAGGTCAAAGAACACGAAGTAGCAGACGTGGAGGAACAACAAGTCTAGACGTCTCATGTACAACAGGAAGGCTGGAGTTAAAATCGTGCTGTATTAGGGATTTTTGTTAAATAAATAGATTTTAGCTACTCTTGTATGTGAGAAGATAGACATGTTAATCTGCTTCACTACAGTAGTCACTTTGCTATCTACACATATCCCATCACACCATGTTATAAGTCTGAAATATGTACTATTTATTTATTTCAAAAAATTTAAAAATTTATTTCAAAAAATAAAAACCAAAAGAAGTTGTGGAAGGAATCATTGGTGAATCTTTAAAAAAATAATTTCAGCATTGAAGATCTCTTAGAAAGGTCAAAAACATATGGACTAAATAATGTATCAGCAAGCTATGGCCCATGGGACTAATTTGCCTGCTGCCTGTCTTTGTAAATAAAGTTTTATTGGCACACAGTCACCCCCGTTCATTTGCATGTTTTCTTTGTCTGCTTTCCCAGTACAGTGGCAGCATTGAGAAATTGCAATAGAGACATATGGCCCTCAAAGCTTAAAGTGTTTTCCCTTAGACCCTTTACATAAAAAGTTTTCTGACCACTGGACAAAACCAAATGCGATAAAGAAACTGATACATTGGACTTCACAAAAATTAAAATATTTTGAAAGGTAACAAACTTCATTAAAAAAACTAACAATTTTGGAAGAAACAGTTGTAACACAAAGAGCTATTTTTCCTGAAATGAGAACTCTTTCAAAACCCAGAAGAAAAAGGAAAATAGTCTCATTTTTAAACAACAGTGCATATAAACATGAAATTCACAAGGGTGGAAGTAAAAAGTTCAATGACTAGAAAAACACTCTCATTTTTCTATTAAATAAGTTATTAGAAATTAAAATAAATACAAGAACTTTTGCCTTTCGGTTTGGCAACGATATAACAGACTGACAATCTTCAGTGTGAGGATGATTTGGGGAAACAAACACTCTTGGATATATTAGGACTCAAAAATTTGTAGTGTATTTTGGAGGGCGACTTTCCTAAAAATTCCGCTTTTAGCCTTTTAACTTCTTTGCCCTAGTCCTAAAATCAGCCATTTCTCCAAGGAGCCCTAGTTCTTTTGTTAGAGAACGGTGTTTACAAGCCATAGTCTGAGCACAAGGTGATAGTGTTGCCTCTAATAGTGAAATTAGAAATTACCCAGTTTCTCAACAATAGGCAATTATTTATGTCACATCCATTCTGTGAAATACTATAAATAAATGAAAAAGAATGAGGGCGAACTTATGTGCATTGACATGAAAAGATGTGTAACAGACAGAGTTAGATGTGTGTGTAGCATGCTCTGATTTGGGGAAGATATTACATATTTGGTAGTAAATGCATGGCAAAAAGTATCTAAAAGCTTATGCACCAAGCTGCTGTCTAAACAGAGATATTGGTTATCTCTGAATAGTTGGCTGGGGGCACATTAGAGTTTATGAGACACTTTCAATCTCTAAATTACATGTTTTTGCAATAAGTTTGTATAGTTTTTTACAAAATGGAGTTTGCACAGGCCACTTTGATAAAAGCAAAGTGAAGCAGAGAGTTGAGATGATTTGAAGAATTTAACCTAATTCCTAGAATAAGCTAGAATGTAAGCTTTGTGAGGGCAGAAATTTGTGTTTTAGTCACTGCTAACTTTCACCAAGAACAATGGTCAGCTCATGGGAGAAGCCCTGTGTTTGCTGAATGAATCCGGATCATCAAATAAGGCATTTGTATGGATTAGTTCAGGGGTTGGAAAATGTGGCTTGTGGGCCAACTCTGGCCCTCTTTCCTGTTATTGCAAATAAAGTTTTATTGGAACACAGCCATACCTGTTCATTTACTTTTGCACTACAGTGACAGAAGTAAGTATTGCAGCTGAGCCTATCTGGCCTGCAAAGCTGAGAACTAGTATATGGCCTTTTACTGAAAAAGTTTGCCCGCCCTGTATTAGTTTATCAGATTAGCCAGTTGCCCCTAGGAAAGCAACACTTTGGAGAAGAAATGTGGCATCCATTTTGATTCTTCAACACTTCCTTCTTTACTTCATTTATTTAGTCAGACCTGGTACCAAGACCTGAGATTTTATGGATGGGTGGGGAGCCGCTCCAGTCAGCTAGGGTTGAAAGATATGTAAATACAGGTCCACAGTCCTTACATGCAATTCCAAAATTCAAAAGTTCTGTGAATTGAAAGGGTTTTTTTTGTTTTTGGAAGAGCCAGAGTTCTGATGAAAGTTTGTTTGGAACTCATTGGCTGCTGCAAAACCTGACCTGAATCCATGAGAGACTATTTATAATCATTATTTTCCCCACTTAGTCTGAATATTCATGCATTTTGCTGCAGAAATATTAATGGCTTTGATCACAGGGTGCTGGCCCAGATCCTTCAGGGTTTGTAATGCGATATGGAGCAGATGCGGTGCATCATCTTTTCCAAAGCCGCAGAATTCTGAATTCCAAAACACATCTGGCCCCGAGGGTTTCAGATAAGGCACCTTGGTCTCTAACTGTAACATGACACTGCATAGTGATAACGGAGTTATAAACAGAGTGCTCGACTTTGCACAGGGGGAGAACCGTCCTGCAAAGGTGGGGGGAGCTTGGGGGACGTGGGAGGGCCGGCAGCGCTCAGGGGGCATCGGGTCACTGAGCGTGAATTAGACAAGCAGGGCAGTTTGGGGAGATAACAGGGGAATGAAGGGAGAGATACGCTGAAAGCAAATTTCTAATTTGTCTCAGGACTGACCCTATTTGAGATCCCCTTTGGCTACAAGTTGGATTCATTCGCCTCCAAGCAAAGTAGTGACATTTATATAACATTGGTGTCATCTTTCGGCCGCTTCCCATCATCCTTCTCTCTTTGACTGATGTTCCCTCCCCCAAATATCTAGTATTCTCATGTCGGAGAAATTCCCCTAAATTTCTAGTTCTGGTTCTGGTGAGGTTGCTTGGGCAGAGCCCCCTGTCCCTTGCTTCTGAGATCACCAGCTCGGGCACGGACACAGGTGGATTCTGATTGGTTGGGGCAGGTCACATGTCGGAGCTTGAGCTGCAAGGGAGGCTGGGAAAGTCAGTATCCGGCATCTTCAGTCCTGGCAGTGGGGACAGTGTTTGCTCCTCCCCACCCACTCCTGCCCCCCAAGAAGGTGAAGACTTGTCAAATGCTAGGAAGGGTTAAGATGCTGGGTGTGCAAAATGAATGACAAGTTTGCCAATGTATTGGAGAAGTAGAATGATTGACAAACAAAATAAAACTAGAAAATCAATGAAATCATGAAAATTCCTAAATGGTCTATTGTTGAGTTTTGTTTTTCCTGCTCATGGATGCCAATCTTTGCATTTTTTTTTCCTCTCTCCTTGCTTGGGATTAAATTATACTTTCAAAAGCTAGTCGCTTTTTATGGACTGATTGAATGACTTCATTGATTTGAAAGAACATTCTGCCACTGCCTTTAATTGCTTTTTCTGCTTTAAATCAAAGGTGCTTATATTCAGGCCTAAATCTGCTCCAAATTAAGTGATTATATGTTGTTGCCTCCGTATTCTCCTCTAATTTCTTCAAAGTAAATGGGCTATTCATATCTCCTCCTAAAAGTAATGACCCATTCACAGAGGTAGCACCTGCCATCCTGGGTGATTGGCTTCCCGGAGAGAGGTAGATTTTCATAGTGTAGGCAGCTCCTTTAGAATTTTTATTAAAAGGACCAAACAAAAGGGTAGTAAAAGAGGAGGGAAATGGTTGCCAGGATGACAAAGTAAGAAAAATGTTGACTGCAACTGAGTTGCTTTTCTCTTCTTTTGATGCGATTCATTAAAAGATGGAGAAAGATTGAAGACCTAGTCTATGTATAGCACTACTACTATGGTAGTCCTATATTACTATATATATTAATACATATAGTATATTACACACACACACACACACAGAGTACCATCAGAGAAGAGCTTCGCAGCATAGGTAGGAAGGAGGCTACAGGTGATGGGCACAGCTCGAGAAAGACGCAGAGGCAGGAATGAAAAAGACGAGCTTGGGGACAGTTGTGATGTCTCAAGTGATCAACGTTAGGTCTCTGGATCCAGGCGCACTTTCATAGCTTTGGTAGGAATAGCCTCTTGTGGAATAAAAATCCTTTAGAAATTCAGTTTTTTGGGCACCTGGAAAAGCGAAGAATATAAATGGCGTTCATGAAGTATAATCTAGTTAGAGCAAATTGTCCAGGCATGAAGGTGAATCAGCCGCAGGGACGCCGCCCGGTGGGGCTCGCTTTGGTGATTGCCATCTGCTCAGCTATCAGGGCGATAATTATTTGAAATGACCTTTCAGCCCATCCCTCGGCTAGAACAGGAGAGTAAATAGAGCTCCATTTTTTTTTTTTTTTTTACTTTCATGACGTAGTTCAGTTCGAATACAGGGAATTCAGAACAAATGAAGGGGGACAATTGGGGGCCTGAGCGAGGAGGGACTGCTTCGGACCCTACTGTTTTTGGGGCCTGGAAACACACCCCAACGCTCTCCAGATGCGAGGACTTTGATAAATGGGGACCTGTGAGTATTGCAAAGAAGGAAAGAAAGACGCCAAGCTCCTCCCTTGTTAAAGTCACCCTCCGTTTCTGCCTCTCTGCCCAAGACCCTTCGCCCTCACAGACATCACCTGCCCCCTGGCCCGCGTTGTTTTCTTTCCCAGTCGTGGACCTTGTCCAAGGACGGGTCTTGCACGTGAGTTTCATCAATCTTCTTTCCCCTGGAGACCGCCAGTGTTTGATACTTCACCTACTGCACGCTGAAGCCTGGATCTCCACTCGTGTGTGGGGCATTTCTACCTGGGGGGCCTCCCGTTATCTCAAAATGGAAATGTCCCAAACAGTGGAGGTCAGCTTCCCAGCCCTGTCCTAGTTGTGCCTGTGTGCCTCAGGGGCACCATTCTTCTCAGTCGGGGCTTCAAAGCCCCTTTTCTCTTTTCCTGTCTATTGACTTCTGCATCCAAGCATCCAGGAACATAACTTTTATTTTTAAAACCTCCCTTGAATTTATCCTTTCTTTAAAAAAACCTTTTTTATTGAGGCGTAACACATACATACCTGACATGTACTAACAGCAAGTGTACACCGTGTGCGCATGTAACTACCACCCCACTGAAATATTTAGAGCATCCCCTGAACCCAGAAATATGTCTCCCTTGGCCTCTTCCTGGTCAACGCCTCACCCTATAGGTAACTGCTAATGTGATTTACATCAACACAGATCCCCTTGTGTGTCTCACATTCCACCTGGGTGGGACTGCATGCTACATACTGTTTTGTGCCTGGCACACTATGTTCTATTTTGTGTTTGGCCAACAGAGTGCCTGTAAGATTCATCCACGGTATTGTTTTTGGAATTCTTTTTCATTGCTTTATCATATTCCATTGTATAATATGCTGTGATTTATATATCCATTCAATTCTTGATGCTCGTGTGGGTTGATTTGGGTTTGCGGCTATTATGAGTAAATTGGTGTGAGCATTCTAGTGTGTGCTCTTGGCGGATGAATGAACTCATTTCTCTAAGAATGACATTGCTCAGCAGGCGCGGGCCTCATTTGTACCAGAGGGATTTTAATTTACGGAGGTGACTGAGCGACGGCACAGAAAAGCCAATGTCTTTGGAAGAAGAGTTTGCTACTCACAGTTCCAAGAGAAGGGGACGTGCCATGCCTTGCAGGGCCCCATGGGGATGCCAGATTTGGGCAGGAGGGTAGCAGGAGTGTCTGGAAACCTGGGCTACAATCTTTACCAGGGTTCCTGGGGAAGTCAGGGAGGGCGGAGTCAACAGCTCAGGGTTGGCCAGTGTGAACAGTTCTGGTGGCTGTGAGCTATGGGGTGGCCCATCCCGGTGTCTGGTCCTGCGATGATTTAGGGCAGGGGATATCGGTGTGGTGTGCGGGAGTTAGATAAAGGAGGCGGTCAGCTTGAATATGAGAGGCATATTCCCAAGGAAGGTGTTTCATGTCTTTAGGAAAAGCCATCCGATGACTCCATGCCACTTGCTGAAGAGGCTGTCCTTTGCCTCCTGATCGCAATGGTGCTGTTGCTAACGACGTGACGCCCGGCTGTGGCCTGCTTCTGAACTCTGCACTCTGCTCCCGTGGTCTCCTCCTCCGTCTTTGTGCCAATAGCACTCCGATTTCATCGCTATCGCTTTAGCATCGGTCTACGCTCAGATCGCACTTCATCCCGCCAACCTTGTCTTTTCACAATTCTGCAGAATTAAACTCCAGTTTAGCGAGACTAGCTTCTTTTCTGTTTGTTTAGTTGGTTGCCTTTTTTTGGTTGTTGTTTTTAGAAATCACAATGAAAATGACATGAATGCCCAAATGTAAAACTACTGAAGGCTGACGTGCTCCGGTTGGAGCTGAGATGACAGAGAGGGGCCGAGGCCCACCTATGTGGCCCCCTCCGGCCTCATCTCTGTTCATTCACTCAATCATGTGCACATCCCATTTACATGTATTGAGCACCAACTATGTGCCAGGCCTCACGCAAAGTATCAGGGAAACAGTGATCTCCTTAAAGCTTCGGGTTGAGAGCAGGAGACTCCTTCCTCACTGGCAAGTTCAGTCGTGGGACCCTTTGGAGGCTTCAGGATCAAAACAAAGCTCTGGGAAGAGACTTTCATATCCTTAATGACGCTGTGTGCCGAGGGCTGAGTTGTCTGACACTCATACCTTGTTTGAAGGAGCCGGAGGCGACCTGCCGCAGCAGCATTAGGACTGGGGCTCCGGAAGCAGACACTCCGGTCCCTGGCTGCTCCCACGTTCTTGGCAGTGTGACTTCAGGAAGTCACCCAGCATCACCGTGCCTCAGTTTCTTCATTCGTGAAGGGAAGAGTTTAATATCGCTCCCCGCACAGGGCTGTCGTGGCTGTCCTGTGGTGTGACGGGGCCCCGGGCTGGGTCTGATCTGCCACCCGTTTCTGGGCAGCCCATGAACTAAGAAGAGTTTTTTTTTTTTTTTTTTGGGAGGACAACACATTTAATTTATTTCAATCAAACCACAACACTTTCTTTTCCAACTGCCGCAAAGCGCATCTACAATTTTAAGAAGAGTTTTTTACATTTTTAAATGGTTGGGGGGGAGAAAAGAGAAGAATGATATTTTGTGACATGAAAATTATATGACATTCAGATCTCAGTGTCCATAACTAAGGTTCTATTGGTACGTTGCCATATGCATTCATTTCTATGTCATCTGTGGCTGCTTTCATGCTACGGCGCAGGGTTGGGGAGCTGCCACAGGGATCGTACGGCTGGCAAAGTCAGAGATGTTTCCTGTCCGGCCCTGTGCAGGCGGGCCTTCAGGAGAGGGGTTAGGGTTAAGGTTTTTATGATTTAGAAAAATCAGTAAAGGTGATGTTTCTTGTACTTGGGCATTATGGAGCAAATCTGGTGTGTGTGCATGTGTGTCTGTGTGTGTCTAGGTACGTGTATATATGTATGTGTGTATGGGCACATATGATGTGTGTATGTGTGAACGTGTATGTCTCTGTGTCT
Source organism: Propithecus coquereli (assembly GCF_000956105.1). Taxonomy (NCBI): domain Eukaryota; kingdom Metazoa; phylum Chordata; class Mammalia; order Primates; family Indriidae; genus Propithecus; species Propithecus coquereli. The sequence continues at coordinate 4,376,361 of NW_012137969.1, forward strand.
GTGTGTATATGTGTGTTTATGAGTATGTATGTGTGTATGTGGGTGAATGTGTGTATGTATGTGCATGTGTATATGTGTATATATGTGTATGTATATTTGTATATGTGTGTTTGTATATGTGCATTTATGTGTACAACTATTATATATCAATTAAAAATAACATAGACTTTAAGACAGAAAAAAAGAGAGTCACTATATAATGACAAAATTTCTTTTCATGAAATGAATATGTCAGCTATAAATTGGTATGCACCGAATAACAAAACTTCAAAATCTATAAAGCAAAAATTAACAAATCTGTAGTTGTAACTAGTAATGGATAAATCCACTATAATATTAGAGTCTTTAACTTGCCTCTCAAGTAGACCAAAAAAAAAAAAATCAGTAAGGGTATAAAAAATTTGAACACATTTAACCATCATGTTATAATAAACATTATCTATAGAACATATATAGAGAAAGCTTTGTACAAATCAGGACTTTAAAAAATGTATCACAATGTTTCAATTAAGGCAGTGGTTTGCTACCCTATTAGACCCCAATTTACAACAAATATTTTGTAACATCCCTTTTAATTATCTTAAGATGAATTTTATATATATCCGAAGTTAGGTTTTACCTTATTTCTTTCAATAATATCATTTAAAAAATCAATTTAAAGCCCTTACTATAATACAACAGATAAAGGAGAGGAATTCAGACAAAATAATACATATTTGAATGTGTGTATGCTCAGGTGTGCCTATTCTAAAGGATAAAAGAAGGAGTCAGATGCTTGAACCTATCTGTAGAATCACTGTGTGTGTAACTGGCACAAATGTAAACTAATAGAGAAATATTGTATTGTCAACTCCAATGATCATGGCTAGCATTGCCACTGGTGATATGGTTTTCTAAAATGGTTAAACAAAAAACCTCTTGGTAAAATCCACACACACAAAAAAGTCACAGTACAATCTTCCCACTAAATTTGCATTTCTGGAAATTCCACATATATTAAAACCATGCAAAACATACTTTGCGTTTATACATACATCTGACTTTCATCTAAGCTCTGATAATTATGAACAGGTTTCTAAAACTCTTATCATTTCAATGTCAGTGAGAACGTAACAAAGTCGTGAAGGATTTTCAGAAGTGTCTTGCCCACTGTGGGACATCTATTATTGCATCTCTGAGCCCACCTAAGTGTTTTCAGTCATTGTGACAAGAAGTGGCCCCATCAATTTTCAAAATGCTTCCTAGGGTAAGGACGGCCCCTGCTGAGAACTACTGAGTTGGGTCATTTCTCTTGAGACTTGTCTAATAGGGAAACAGCGGATTCACCCAGCTGCCTGGTCTTGTAGAGTTCCTAATCTCTTTTCATGCCACCCAAAGCTGTAATAATTGTTAGCATACAGATCACATTGTGAATGTTCAATTATCAACCAAAGGAAGGGTAAAAATCCCAACTGGAAAAAATTAAATTGAGAAAAAACTATATATATATAAATATATAGCTTTGCTTTTATAAATATGGATTTAAATAGAAATATAAATATGAACTCCAAACAATTTTTATCTTTCCATGGAGTTCAGTGAGACCCCTCTTTGTCAATGGTTGATTTCTAAAGGTCTATCAGGTTAATAAAACTACATTCCTTCCTAAATATCTCAAAATGATACCTTTCACTGCTTGAGGACCTAACTTCCTTTCCAATCAGCCAGTTGCATGGTCTGTAGAATCTGGAACTTTATCTTCAAATCACCTTCCAGGTCCACAAGGCTTTGGGTCGTGAGGTAGAGACGTGGTCCGTTTTGGTATTTTTGCAACACTTTCTATTCTTGCGTTTTTCTTCATTTGGAGGAATGACATCTGGTCATCTAGGACTTTTCAAAGGTGAGTGTTCCTGGGCTGTATTCCTGTGTCACTCCGAACTGTTATGGCTTATTAAAAAGTTAGGGCTTAAAAATTTCTACTCCTTTCCCTAAAAACATCTGTTTTAGATAACTCAGGCTTCCGTTGGAAGTTTGAAATTCTAGGCTTTGAAATTTTAGGCTTCCCAAAAATAGGTTCGCTGCAGCTGCCTGTCAGCGTCCCAGGCAGCCGACTTCGGGATGTCGGGCGTATTTCAAAAGAGACAATCTTTCTGCTGCTCTGGACATTTCAGCCCATTGAATGGATATTTTCCTAATGTATATTCTCTCTGGGGTCTTGGCATAGATGGGAAAATTCCTTTACTATTACAAAGTATTCCCAATCAGCCCCAAATAGTTAATAGATACAATTGCATAGTTCTATTAATATATGCCAGTATTTCTAATGTAGAGGAAATCTTGTCCTGATGCTCACGTAGCTCACTGTTCGGAGGGAACTAAAGGGCATAGACGCATTTTTTCCTGAAGACTAAATCATAGTGTTGTCACAGGACATGGAAACGGAAGCTTTTCTGTTGTCAGGACGGGCAGAGACATTGTCTACCGAGTTTCGCGGCATTGGCCTGCCCTCTCCCAGCAGGTTGCAAAAGAAAAGGCAGAGAATTTATCATGGGGTTGAGGAGATTGGAAAGGGAGGGTTTCTCTGGAGTACAAGAGTGTTGGTGTGCCTTTGAGAGAACATCTGTGAAACTGGACATGAGTCCGGGGAGTTGGAGGGATGCAGGGATGGGTGAGTGTCCGACTCCCTCCTGAGGGCGGCGAAGGCTGTGTCGGGCGCCCCCTGGTGGCAGGGCGCGGGGAATGAGGGCTGCGCACACCTGCCCCTGCGCCTCCATCAGTGGCATCGGGGCCCAACCTGTGCTGGGGGTAAGGAGAGGGCAGTGACCAGATGTGGATTCAAGGCAGTGGGCTGTTTTGAAGGTGACATCCAACCTACAAAGACGTCCCAGCAGGCAAAGTGACTCAGCAGATGGGTGGTCGGCAAGCAGCCTAGGGTTGTTGAAAGCAGGCGGGGGAGGCACAGCTTCTATCAGGGGAAATGCAGCTGGAGCTCCCAGCAGGGGCGTGTGTAGGGGAGCCTCAGAGACACCCCTCAGAGCATCTGCCACGCCCAGGGTGCCCCAGCTCAGGTCACAACCGCACCAGCCAAGCCACATCCTCCTCCCGACTGCGCATGACCCTGAGGAGCCAATGACAGCAGCTAGGAGTGTGGAAGGAGGCCGAGTCAGGAATAGGAAACAAAGGACCGTTCTCCCTCCTACTGGAGGTTTCTAATCCTAAAGCCAGCCCAAGCTAGTGGAGGAGAGAAATTTTAGACTTAGTGAAATAAGGACATTTTGATATTAGAGTGTTTTTAAATCCCTGAAAAAAATACTATTCACTTATATTTCCTGGAAGTGACCCCAAAGTCTATGCAATCTGCCTGAAATTTCATTGAGGAGTAAGACACACTAGTCAGGAAAATGAGTTTGAAGAGTCCGTGGCAGGAAAGAATGATGGCTCTTTCTGTCTGCCACCCAGACACCGGCCCCTGGGATAAATCTTACGCGCGTTTTTCGTGGAGAACAGGTGCTTAAGCCAAGTTAAAAATTCATTTTGCACATTCAAGAGTCGTCATCTCTTCTAGGTTCCGGATGAGAATTCGTGGTGTATCTCCACCCCTCAGCCACTTACCTTAAGAGGAAAATCAGTTTACCACTATGTAAGTCCAATAACACCCAGACTCCGAGGAATTTACAGGACATTATTCAGGGGAGGCTCAGGGTGGGGATTTTATCACTGGGGTCAACGTCGCTAAGGGTTCCAGAGTTTCTCCATATTCTACAAAACTGCAGGCAAAATCGCATGTGCTACATACATTTTTTCTGGGGAGAAATGCAGCCTTCCTCATTTTCTTGAGAGCATCTGTGACCTAGAAGACGTCAAGAACCACTGCATTAGCTCTCTGGGCCCTGGGGGACTGTCTGAGACAAGAGGAATAAGCGCTCTGTCCCCGCGCCCAGGTGCATGGTTCAGGGCCTCTAGAAGCAGACGCGGAGATGCAGTTGTGGGTGGAGCTGTTCCTTGGCGACCAGTACCCGAGAAGAAAAGAGGAGAAATCAGCATTGGGCAGAAGAAAACAATCAACTCCCCGACAGAGCCCCAGCTCCATCGGTGGGGACTTCGGAGCGACCATCTCCACTGGTGCCTGGACTGAGACGGCCGCGCCTTTGTGGCCCTCCCTCGCTCAGTCACCCAATGCAGGCTACCCGGGAAGGTATGGGGGCACTCATACCCCCATACCTTGGTTATGGGGGCGCTCTGCAGCTGAGGCCACACTCCCTCAGCTGGCAGCAAGGGGGTCTCAAAGGGGATCTCTTCCCACAGCTCCGTGTGCACCGTAGCTGTTTTCTGTCTTTCAGAATTACCAAAACAGAGTTCTCAAAAAAGGCTCGTTTTCCTCCCAAGATTTGTTTACTTTGGCCAGAGCATCAGACAGCCATGGGTCCCGGGTCACACAGCTTAGGTTCCTAATTACAAGGGATAGACATGGATTCAGCTCAACTCAAACGCGCTGTCAAACACTATTTCCGAAGATGCTCAAACTTCCTGAGAAAACCAAGTCTAAAATTCCATTTAGCACCTTTTTTATAAATCATGCACAACTGTAATTTCTAGAACATTTTCATCACAATTTCTTTTTTAAAATTTCAGAATATTCACAATTTCTGAAAACAAAACAAAAGAAGATGAAGAAAAAAAGAAGCATCCTTGGTTCTTTTGTGTACCTTCCTGCTGGTGCTGCGGGGGTGACGCTTGCTTTGCCAGATGTCACCAGCCCCCCAGCCTTGCCTGTCTCTTCCCAATTAGAGGTTTTACCTTCCTATGACGAGGCTCAAACCACCCTGAAGAACACTTGCCTTTTGCCTTTTAAAATTCCGTGCCCTTAACTCCAGTTTACTTCTTTGCAAGTGTCAGAAACAGGAAGGCGAAAGTAAGAGTTCAGCTGTCGGGGCAGCTGTGCGCCCGGAGCGTCTGACCCTCGTGGCTGTTTTCCCCAATTAGAATGTTTTCTGGACAGTTTGCTTGTGAACTAGGCCGTAACCTGTTCAGCTTTCTCCTTTTAAGAAAGCCCACTTATTCTGTGTCTGTACTGAAATGTTAAAAAAAAAAAAATCCCTATTGTATAAATTCAACTTTTGACACAACTCTGGAAAAATTGAGCTTATACTAAGAATATGCAATATGATGATATTTGTTTCCTAGGCACATGGATGATTAAATAGCTTATAATGTGCAAGGATCCACCAATAGATAGGAAAAGATAGAAATTACCTTTGTCCTTGATTTTAGGAAAGTATAAATCCATTTAAAAGAAAAGATACAAAACTGAAGTCTGGAAGTTTTCAGTGTTCCTTACTGGAGATGAACTGAGCAATCTGAAACTCATCTGGGAAACTGATCTTTAGATGGCTTTGTGATAAAGTTTGAATTTTGCCAAGTACTGCTGATGTTTATTCTGTTGTTTCTCCAGCAAGAAACGTCCCTGCCCCAGACAAAATCAGATCACCCAGGGAACAATTTAGAAAATGGGGTTTGTGAACTCTATAGCCAACTTCTGAGTCAACGTGGGGCTGATGATAAACTGAGTCTTACTTCTACCTCCTAGAACTTAGTCCCCTGGGAGCTGACGTCCTGGATGCCGTCATTGGTGACGCACACTGCAAGAAGGTTCCGTGTTCCCATGACACACGCTAGTGGGAAAACCAAAGGGTAAAGGCATTTTGTTTTTAAGAAAAGAAATGGTATGAGTGCACCTGTGACCATAACCCATCTGTGCTCAAAATGTCCTTGGTGTCTCCAGTCTTAGTTTAATCTCCCCGAGAGATGAACTCAACTACTGTAACATAACAAGAGGAAGTATTTTCTTTGTTGTCAAGAAGCAAGAAACTATCATTAGAGCGAACAGACAACCTACAGAATGGGAGAAAATATTTGCATGCTATACATCCAACAAAGGTCCAATAACTAGCATCTACATAGAACTCAGGAAAATCAGCAAGAAAAAAATCAAACCACCCCATTAAAAAGTGGGCAAAGGACATGAACAGAAACTTTTCAAAAGAAGACAGACTAATAGCCAAGAAACATATGAAAAAATGCTCAACATTTCTATTCATCAGGGAAATGCAAATTAAAACCACAATGAGATATCACTTATCTCCAGTGAGACTGGCCTTTATCAAAAAGTCCCAAAACAACAAATGGTGTGGATGCAGAGAGATAGGAACACTCATACACTGCTGGTGGGACTGCAAACTAGTGCAACCTCTATGAAAAGTAATATGGAGATACCTCAAGAGCTAAAAGTAGAACTACCATTTAATCCAGCAATCCCACTACTGGGCATCTACCCAAAGGAAAAAAAGACATTTTATAATAAACACATCTGCACTAGAATGTTTATAACAGCACAATTCACAATCACAAAGATGTGGAAACAACCTAAGTGCCCATTAATACATGAGTGGATTAATAAAATGCGGTATACGTATACCATGGAGTACTACTCAGCCACAAAAACAACGGTGAACTAGCACCTCTTGTATTATCCTGGCTGGAGCTGGAGCCTATTCTACTAAGTGAAGGATCACAAGAATGGAAAAACAAGCGCCACATGTACTCACCATCAAATTGGTACTCACTGACCAACACCTGTGTGCACATATGGACGTAATATTCATCAGATATCGGGTAGTGGGAGAGGGGAGGAGGGGATGGGTACATTTACACCTAATGGGTGCTGTGCACACTGTCCGGGGGATGGACACACTTATAGCTCTGACTTGGGCGGTGCAAAGGCAATATATATAACCTAAACATTTGTACCCCTGTAATATTCTGAAATAAAAAAAAAACATTCCAAGCCAGTACATGGTCCAGTTATCTTATATACTCAGTTATTTGAAAAGAAAAACTTAATTCTAAAATAATGTCATTGGGGTTAAGTTTAAATTATATAATTGAAATTAAATTACAGATATTTTCAAAAAAAGCAGTTAAACCTATAAAATATCATCTTTTTCATAGTCTTGAAGATGGTAATGAATTCTAGATGTTTTGCACCGCAAAGCATTATGTAAAGGAGCGGTGCGAGAATGCCCAGTAGGAAGTGGCGAAGAATGAGTCAGTATATGCAAAAGAGCAAGAATCCACCATGTTGCACCCTAGAGGAAACCATATGTCATCAGTGGCATTTCAAGAGTCCTGGCTGGGTTGGAGGATACACAGAACTGCTTTCATTTCTCCTAGTAAGCAAGTTCCAAGTTTGTAAATTTTCCCAAACTGTCACTGGTATGGAAATGAGAACCCACATAGTTGATATCTACTCACAATTCAAAAATCTGATTTGAAATATGACACTGAAAATCTTAAGTCTTCCCCCAATCACCACTTGCTCATGAATTTAGATCAGGCTACTCAGTGTATGAAGTGGAGTTATCTGGAGCCTAAAAAAAAAAAAAAGCAAACTTTGTGATTTTTGTTTCCATCTTACAAAAACCTGTGGTGCCTACAGCACGGATATAATGCTATAACGACCAGCGCATGCTCACATGTAAATATCGAATCCTTGAGTGATCCAAGCAACTGGATGAAAAAACTTATTCATATATTAGTTATCATTCTTGGAAAATTGCTCTTAGAAATGGGTTCTTAGAAATCACTGCCCTGCCGTTGCAGAGGAAGGAAGGAAGGAGATGGACGTGTGTGGATTGACGGGTCACAGTGTCGGACACTGCTGAGCACTCACACGCGTGTTGGTCGACTCAACCACTGTTACCAAGATGAGGGGACTAAGGGGCAGGGCATATATGCAGGAAAACCTGCTCAGATTTCTTGACCCCACTGCGTGTCAGAGAGATGACAGGAATAAAGGCAGTTGGCACCCGTGACAGACAACCTGAGTTCTTACCCAAGGGACATACAGTGGAGTCCCTGCCACAGAGGCAGATGCCCGTGGAGAACAGGCACAGAGAGGCATGAAGGAGAGAAAACTATCAGAGAAACATTAAATGCAGGAGCGAGGGCCGAGGTGTCCAACACTTCCTCAGAATGGGGCTCTTGCTAATTTGGAAACTCACTGAGATGCTCCTAGACTTTCCCAACATAAATAATGTCACGGATGGGCTTCCCCAGAGGTATATCTTAAGGCAAGGATTCAAGTTCAAGTTTATTTGGGAGGTGATCCCCAAAATCACTGGGGGGAAAGGGAGAAGGAAAGACAGACAATATATAGGGTACCATAGGTGTCCAGCAACTCACCACACAGGTAACCGAAGTGCATCCCACTGGGGAGCTCTGCCGTTGCAGAACATGCCCCGGTGTTCTCCACCAAGGGATGGGGGAGCCGGGGTATTTATACGCCGAGGCGTCATTCGTGAGTTGAGGGTTATACGTGGAGGGCATCGATTCCCTGAGCTGGCCCGCCATGCAAAGAGATGCAGGACATGCTACAGCGGTAATGACCTTGGAGACCCAGCCAGGACACCCACGGGGTTAACAACGGGCAGCACCTGCCCTTCATTCAACAGGGCACCACCCGGATTAGGGCACGTTCCTTAGCTTCCCCCTGATTCCAGAAATGAATGAGCATATCTTGACCGAAGCACTTGCAGGAACTAATCACACGTCATACCGTCTCATGCTTCTCTGGTAAGTATCCTGTTGGCTTGTGGTTTTAAAATTATGCCTTTGACTTCCACTGGATGGAGTGGATGGACTTTGTCCTGTTCATCTTGCTACGTACAACTAAAAACCCAGGATGTCACGTATAAAACAACCACAAGACACAATGTGACTGTCCTTAATGCTACTAAACAAGACACTTAAAAATGGTTGAAATGGTAAATTTTATGTGATGTATATTTTACTACGAACAAAACAAACAACAGCAACAACAACAAAAACCAAAAACAAACACAAGCGTCCTCTGAAAGGAGGAGAGAAGAAGGCAGACTGGCGAGGGACTCCCAGGACCCAAGGAATGACACGGCAGTAAGTTCCCTGAATTTTGTTTTTTTTTTTTTGGCCTCATATATTTCAGACTGGGTGCTGGAGAAGCCAGCAATCAGGAAATGCAAACAGGTACAGATAAAAAAATCTTGCTCTTTCTAGCCAAAGGACTAGGACAGGAGAAGCTAGTAAGACAGACAACTTTCAGACGACAGTCATTCTGCTCCCGCCAAACACCAGAGAAGGAGGTGCCACCCCTCACCTCCCTTACCCTACTCTGCCGGCAAAGGAGGAGCGAAATTCCATCCCTAACAGGCAGCGAGGACGTGGCCCATATCTCACTGGGTGGCAACAGGATGTCCTTTCTCCCCATGCTGGGTCAGTACAAACCATGTGGGGACGTCCAGCCCTGTCCAGCAGCACCAGGGCACCCTCTTTCTCCTCCTCACTGGGGTGGAGTCGGAGGAGGCCTACTGGAGAGTTAGGAGTTTTCATCACTGCCCCGGTGGGGATGAGGTCACCCTGCCCCACCCAGCTAGGAGGGTCTCAGTGGAGGCCCAGTGGGAGCTCGAACTCCTACCCGACCCAGCAGTAATGGGAAGCCCTTGCCCATGTGGGGGTCACCGGAGGCTGAGTGAGGAAGTGGACCCCCAGCCCCACCTGGCAGGAACGAGACGCCTCCCCCACCACCCACCAGAGGCGGGTCGGGGGAGGCCTGACAAATATCAGATTTAAGTAAAAGCTGGAATCTCATGAAAAGTACCCCAAATGCCCAGGTTTCAAGAGAATCACTTGTCATACCAAGAACCAGGAACATCTCAGCTTGGGTGAGGAAAGACAGCCAACAGACACCAGCACCGAGATAAAAGAGACGTGAGAGTTATCGCACAAGGGAGACAAAGCCATCGTCACAAACACCCTTCAGTGGAAAATTACAAACACGCTTGAATCCAGAGATAAAAGGGAGTCTCAGCAAAGACAGACGGTGTCAAGAAAAATATAATGAAAAATTCAGTGGATGGGCTCAACAGCAGAGTGGAGAGGGCAGGGGATGAGAAGATAGAACAATAGAAACGACCTACTCCGAAAACAGAGGAAAAGAGGAAAGGAGGGAGGGAAGGAGGGAAGGCAGGTAGGCACCTCAGCGACCTGTGGGGCTGTAACCAAAGACCTAACATTCAAATCGCTGGATTACCAGGAGAGGCGCACAAGGATGCGGCTGAGAAACTCTTTGAAGACGTAATGGCTGAAAATCCCCTAAATTTGGCAAAAGAACACAAACTTACAGATCCAAGAAGCTGAGTGGATCTTAAACAGGATAAACCCAAAGAAATCCACACCGAGACACATCAAATCAATCTCTCGAAAACCAAAAAAAAAAAAAAAGAAAAGAAAAAATCTTGAAAGAAGTCAGAGAGAAATGACACGTTACTTGGTTATAGTGAATTTCTTATCAGAAATAAACAAACAAAAAACTCCTGCCTGATTTAAAAAAAACCAAAACAGTGCAAAGGCAATTCCACGGAGGAAGGCCAGTCTGTTCAAAAAAGGAATCTCAACCTAAACATTAGACCTGCACAAAAATTAACCCCAAATGGACAATGGACCTAAATGTGCACATTGAACTATAAAACTTCTAAAAGGAAACATAGGAAAAGGTCTTCAGGACCTCAGGCTTGGTGATAAATTCTCAGACATGGCACCAGAAGCATGATTTATAAAAGAAAAACATCATGAATTGGATTTCATTAAAGTTAAAAACAGTTGTTCTGTAAAAGACCCTGTGAAGTGGATGAAAAGACAAGTTACGAGCTGGGAGAAAATATGTACAAACCAGATATCAGAAAAAAGACTCAGATCTGAAAACATTTAAAGAACTCTCAAAACTCAACAGTTAAAAAAAAAAATCAAACAGTTTGTTTAGAAAATGAGCCAAAGATACGAACAAACATTTCAGCAGAGGTTATACGAAGGGCAAATAAGTGCGTGGAACGATGCTCGACATCCCCGTCGTTAGGGATGAGCAGCGTACGACCACAGGGAGGCGTCAGCGCACACCTGTCTGCACAGCTAAAATAAACACAGTGACAACACCCAGTGCCGACGGGGACGCTCACACCCTGTAAGATGGCACGGGCGTTCTAGAAAACGGTTTGGCAGTTTCTTGGAAAACTAAACTTACACTTGCCATGTTCCAGCAATGGCACTCCTGGGTATTTATCCCACAAAAATGAAAATTTCTGTCTACTTGAAACCTGTATATAGATATTCATAGCAGCTCTATCTGTAATAGCCCCAAACTGGAAACAATCGAAATAGGTGCATGGTTAATTGCTGTCCTGTGGTGCATCTCTACCATGGAATGCTGCTCAGCAACAAGAAGGAATGAGCTTTTTTTTTTTTTTTTTTTTCAGACAGAGTCTCACTCTGTTGCCCGGGCTAGAGTGAGTGCTGTGGCGTCAGCCTAGCTCACAGCAACCTCAAACTCCTGGGCTTCAGCAATCCTTCTGCCTCAGCCTCCTGGGTAGCTGGGACTACAGGCATGCGCCACCATGCCCGGCTAATTTTTTCTATATATTTTTAGCTGTCCAATTAATTTCTTTCTATTTTTGGTAGAGACGGGGTCTCACTCTTGCTCAGGCTGGTCTCGAACTCCCGAGCTCAAACGATCCGCCTGCCTCAGCCTCCCAGAGTGCTAGGATTACAGGCGTGAGCCACCGCGCCCGGCCGGAATGAACTTTTTTTTTTTTTTAAGATATAGGGGCTCGCTTTGTCACCCAGGCTGGAGTACAGTGGCGCGATCATAGCTCACTATAATCTCGAACTCCTGTCTTCAAGTGATCCTCCCGCCTCAGCCTCCCAAAGCTCTGGGATTATGGTCCTGTGCCGCCGTGCCCAGCTCCAGAATGAACTATGGACACATGCAACAACTCAGATGGATCTCACAGGCATTATGGTTAGTGAAAAAGTCAATCTCGAAAGGTCACATACTGTATAATTCCATTTATATAATATTCTCAAAATGACAAAACTATAAAGATGGAGAACAAATTCGTGACTGCCAGGGGTTAGGGTGGTGGGGCTGGGTGTGACTCCAGAGGGGCAGAAGGAGGGAGACCTTTGTGGTGACGGGTCAGTTCTGTGTTTGGTGACGGTGGTGGTGACACACATCTACACGAGTGATAAAACGACACAGAACTACACACACGCACTGTACCACGTCCATCTCCTGGTTTTGATAGGATGCTATAATTACGATGTCGCCATTGGGGGAAACTGGGTGAAGTGTCCATGAAACCTCTCTGCGCTCTTTCTTCAACATTCTGTGAATCTATAATTATTTCAAAATAAACAGATTTTTAAAAAATTGTCTAAGTCCTTTGGTTTCTGTGAGAATTAAATGAGACAATAACTCTAAAAGTGCCTGAAACCTAGTGCACGTTCAATACCAAAAATGAACAATCACTGCCACACAAAATGAGTTCCGTGACATAGTCTTCGGATTTGAAACTAGTTCATGACATGTCAGGATTTTGGGGGAAGGGAGGTTGGAGGTGGGGGTTGTTCTCAGAAAGTTTGGAAATATCTTCCAGTGAATTTATGAGAATCATTTTTTTTTCTTTGGGGAAACTTTTTGGAAAATTTCAAATTAATACCATGAAATTGCAGGAATTGCAGAGCATGTCTGTGGAATTTGGAGCTGATGAAACAAGAAACAGTGTGGATGCTGCACCCAACGCTGCCATAGCCTAGATTTTTGGAGAGTTTTACTTCTAAAGTTTGTTGGTGACATAGAGGTAAGATTTCATTATTAGTGACTGTCAGTGAAAGGACAGCTCAGTTGGTGCGGACGTTTATGGACGGTGAGGTTCCGACGGCATGATTATAAATGGACTTGACGAGATAATGGGGAAATAACTAAAGGAGTCAGTGCGACAGGCCCCTGGGGTCGCGAGAATGCTCGTTATGTGGATTGGCTGAGACATACAGAGAGAGAACAGCATGTAGCCGGGAGCGCGGATCAGAGACAGCGCGAGCCCGCAAGAGTGGCGTCGAGAAGACCAATGGTCAGAATCGGTTGAGGTGCACAAAGGCTAAACGCGATGGGCTTTGGGAGCTAAGTTGGAAGCAAAAAGACCAAGAGTTATGTCCACTCTTTGGGGCACAAATCACAGTGTGATTTGAACCCTGTTTTTGTTAGGGTTCTCCAGAGAGACACAACTGACAGAGAGAGAGACAGACAGACAGACAGAGAGGAGAAGGGATTTGCCAGGGGATTGGCTCACTTGATTACGGAGTTGACAAGTCCCAGGACAGGAGAACCAGGGAAGTCCGCAGCAGGGCTCAGTCCACGTGCGAAGGCCCCAGACCCAAGGAAGCCGAAGGTGCAAGTCTCCATCTGAGGCTGAAGGCCCAAGAGCCTGGGGTCCGCTGGTGTGAGTCCTGGTCCAAAAGCCAGAGAGCCCGGAGTTCTGACGTCCAAGGGCAGGAGAAGGGCGTCCCAGCGCTGGAAGAGAGAGTAAGATTCGCCCTTCTGCCAGCCTGTTGTTCCATCCGGGCCTCGGGCCGATGGGACGGTGCCTGCCCACCCTGAGGGCGGGTCTTCCCCACCCAGGCACCACTCACGGCCAGTCTCCTCCCCAAACACCCTGGCAGACACACCTGGGGCAGCCCAGGCATCCTAACCAAATGCCCACCACCTGGGCTTCCCTTCCAGCAGACGAGTGTCGGTCTCAGTGCCTGCGGGGGCGCTCAGAATAATCAGTGATCAGTGCAGTGACTGGGAATAAATAATGCTGTGCCAGCTATCTGGGTGTCCTTTCATTCACTCAGGTTGACACCTGAAATCAACCATCGCAAGAACAAGACCAACACAGAAAGAAGGCATTTTTTAGCAAAAAGAGAATGAAAGACTCAGGGAGCAAGAACGTGTGTTTATTGGTGACCTGACACATCCCGGGCACTTCCCATGTATTCTGTCGTGTCACCTGCACCCCAAACCTTCAGGGCAATGTTGCCTCCTCTTTGCACGTGTGGAGGCCATTTGCTCAGAGACAATAGCTTTCCGAGGGCCACGCGCACAGCCAGAGCATGTGGGTGTGGGTATCACACACGTGTGCTAATCCGTGCCTCCCAACTCTCCCCAATGCATCCCCCACCCCAACCCCAGGGTCCAGTGAGAGAGGGATTTTTCATCTGGAAGAAGAAGAAAATACAGAATAAAATTGACTCTCAGGAAAGTCTAGGAGATTATAAAAGAAAAAGTTGCACATCTAGTTTTGGAAACGTAATGAAAGACTCTGCATTTAACGACCTACGTTTGGGATTATCAACCATCCTTCATTATAGTTAAGAAATCTTAGGGAACAGAAGACTAGAAATGGGCAAATATCTAGCTTTTCAGAGGAGGGGTTTGGGATGATAGTGAAGGTTAATCTTAGAATTTTCCCAGAATTCTAACATTCAGCTTGAATGAGGGTCAGCCCAGATATTCCTGCCCACCTTGGGTGCCCATGTCAGACACTGATCGAGACGGCGTGTGGCACTCTTACATGATGAACTTGGATTTGGCCTTAAAAATCTTCTCAGCATGGTACAAGTGGCCACCACCCATTGACTGGAGTTGTCACACAAAGTGAAGTGCTCATGCCTGCTCTCCCAAGATCAATGTGAATATTTGAAGAAAATGTCGTATATACCTGTGCACTGAGAACAGGTTATACCAAACTAGTCCATTTTTAAAAGATGGTGATATATATTAGTTATAAGCTTTTGGTAACAAAACCTATTTATTGATATCTTAAATCGTAACTATGGGCTCAGAGGTAGATAGTCCCACGGTTGGCAACATCAACACCAGAAAGGACCCAAACTACCCACTTCTCTGCCTTCCTCAATATGACCTCATGCGAGCAAGACAGCTGCCACACCTCCAGGCATTGCATCCTCACACAACCATATCCAAAGCCAGGAAACCAAAGGGTGGCCCATGCAGCCTAAGATCCCTAGCACACATCTCTGTACATCTTATTGATCAGAACTGAGTCATATGGCCACATGATATGACATGATATGATAGGACCAACCCTATCCCATGTAAGTAGAACCACATCAAGATTTAGGTAAAGTACATTTAAAAAAAAAATCTTCTGTAAATCTAACTGGTCATGGGCTCTGAAAAAGCATAAAAATCCCTTCTCCTTGTATTTCAAGGTCTGAGGCCCGTCTTAATATCTAATTTTTTTCTCTCTCTGCCCTTTTCTGTGGACCGGGGCTGTTCCTTGCTTCCCAGGCCCTGCTTACTGGACTGGCGACATTTCCAGGTCCCCACCTGGAGCCACTGGCCAGCCCCACACTCACACCCATCTTCCCAGAACCCTCACCCTGACCAGAGCCCTGAACCCTCTGCTAACCCGAGAGTGGAAGGAACACAGACGCACGTGGTCAGTTACAGAAGGTCGATCTTTGATCTAGCCCCTTTCAAGAACTTTAAAGGCAGTCAGCTGTGCGGGCGTAGAAGAGGACAGACTCCACTTGGCGATACTTCTTGTGAAAAACATCTCTGAGCTTCAGCCAAGCACAAGCCTAATTTCAGCCAAAGCACGAAGTAACGACCCCAACAGCAATACTGGTTCCTATACACAGACGCATAACTCGGTTCCGATCATGAGAACCAGCAAGACCAGTACGATTTACATTTTCTGGAATGGAGCAGGACGGTTGCATTCAATTTCTCGTTCGCATTCCAAGACAGCCGCTAACAAACCAAAGCGTGTGCAGAGGGTGGGTCTGAACACCACACCGTAGAGGGAGTGGATGAAGGAACTTGAGGTCTTTGTCAAAGATGGACCAGGATGTTTGCTTTTTAGTACCTGCGGGAAGTAGAGGAGGGTTTATTCAGGCGAAGACCAGAGAGCGCCTGCTCTGCACCAGGGTCTGCTGTGGATACCGGGACGTAGCCGAGAGCAAAACAGACTCAGATCCTACCCTCGAGGAACTGGCGCTCTGGGGTGCAGTATCAGGACAGACAAACAAACAAATCAATTAAACAGGAGGTTGGAAGGCAGGGGAGGGTGGATGGAGACTGTAGGGACAGGGTAGGGGTTGCAATTTTAAACAAAAAGTTTCTGGGAAGACCCTCTTGTTGATGTGACAGATGAAAATGCTTGAGAGAGGTGAGCGAGGGTCCTGGTGGACACGGAGCACTGGAGCAGGGGACAGTGTGAGCAAAGGCCCTGAGGTGGGGGCCCAGAGCTTTCCAAGACCAACCGGAGCACAGCCGGTGACCAGGAAGTGATGAGGGATGACAACAGGAAAGAATGGGGATTGCTGAGCTCTGGATTTCAAAGCGTGGAGGCCTTGGTGAAATTGACACGGAGCAGTTGGGACGGAGTGGTGGCTTTACAAACCTGGCTGGAGTCGGCCTGAGGGATGCCAGGAGGGAGACAGGCGGGCGTCTAAGCAACATCAGGACCAGGGGACGCCAATTAGGAGGAGCCATTCAAGGCAAGCGAGCCGGCCGGAGTGAGTCTCAGCAACACGGGACGTGGCCCCACAGAAAGGGATGCACGTGTGCCGGCAACCTCGCGGTCAGGGCGTCCGCAGCGTGTGGACGTTGGCATGAGACGATTTGTCAGGGCATTGACAGCTCTGAGGTTCCATCACTCACTCTGCCGTGGGTTTTATGAAAAGTCAGTCGTCGCGGTCAGAGAACCCCACGGAGCGACTCCGCCTGGTCCCAGCGAGACCGCGGAGGCAGGCAGGTGCTCGACCGCGCACCTCTGACCCCAGCGTGTCCTTTCTCCTCTTACAATTGTATCTGCATTCCCAGCTCCTCTTCTTACAATGTGGAACGTTAAACCGACTCCCTAAAGAAGTGCTAGAATTCTTCATCGATCAATAAGCAAAATTGAAAGAAAATCGTCAAAAATATGCCTGCTCAGTCAGCAGAGCCTCCCAGCGGAGAGGAAACACATGGCTTTTAATGAATGAGAATGAAACTCCCTCCTGAATCGCACTGCGCGTGGGGTTCACACGCGGAGTACAAAGGGCCGGGAAAACTTTGTTTAAATGAAAGGCATGTTTCGAGCAGCGGGTGAGTGCAGTCTCGGGAGGGAAGCCGAGCCGTGCTATCACTTTCCATTAGAAGGTAACTTGATTTTTGACGAAAATGCTCGGTGTTCAGTGTAGTTCGGCATCGTTTTCACAAATGTTATTTTATATTTTGGCTAGAAATACCCACATTTCTGACATCACTTTCTACTTCAATCTGCTCTTTTATTTTCCTCAAGGCATATATACCAATTTTAACTTATCCTGTATACTTAATCACATGTGTTTGTGTGCCCTCCCTAAAGTGTACAAGTTCCATGATTTATGTATTGCTTTGCATTTAATAAACAAGCAATATGGATTTATTTGTGAGACCTGATTGTGTGTGTTTGAGGCTATGACACTAATCTGCTTTTTTGATGCTGGGACTAGTTGTGGCCCTGGGACTGACTCTAATGAAAATAGATGCTCATTTTATAGATCCCATTTCCCATCTCTTTTATTTAGCTTCCATTTTAGAGAATTAAAAACGGTCAGATGTTGCTTTTCCAGTATTTGTTTTGCCACGAGAAATTGCCACATACCACAGCTCTGGCCAGTGAGGATTAAGAAAACATTTGCTGAGAGGCTTCAACAAAAGCTTTTCGTTCTTTGATAATAAGAGAGAACCATTACAGAACCACGGCCATGTCGCTTCCTGTTTTTGAATAAAGTCACAATGTCTGGCACTGCAGCAGCCATCTTGTGAGCATGAGGCAACAAGCATGCACTCCAAAAGCCCATATCTTTTTTTTTTTTTTTTTGAGACAGAGTCTAACTCTGTTGCCTGGGCTAGAGTGAGTGCTGTGGCATCAGCCTAGCTCACAGCAACCTCAAACTCCTGGGCTCAGGAGATCCTACTGCCTCAGCCTCCCAAGTAGCTGGGACTACAGGCATGCGCCACCATGCCCGGCTAATTTTTTCTATATATAATATTTTTAGTTGTCCAGATCATTTCTTTCTAATTTTTAGTAGAGACAGGGTCTCACTCTTGGTCAGGCTGGTCTCGAACTCCTGACCTTGAGCGATCCACTCGCCTTGGCCTCCCAGAGTGTTAGGATTACACAAAAGCCCATATCTTAAAGATGAAGGAACAAAAGAATGAAATGACCTTGGACCTCTGACAACACTTTTGAGCTAGTGGCAGCCACCACCTGTCTCCTTGCCCAGCGAGTGAACCTGTATTAGCTGAGTTTTCTGTTACTTGCAGCTGAATGTGTTCTCACTGAGTGTAGGGCCAAGCCAATGTTCTGCCATTGGTGACTGATTTCTAGACGATTGAAGACAGAGAGATTCTCTCCCATGAAGCTTGTACAGCAATGAGTTTACTGCCAGCGTCTCTGAGGCTTTATGTTGTTTCTTTTTACAGGGTTAAGATTTCAGGTGGATCCTTTGATAGATGCTTGGACTTTCCTCCTGGGTGAGTTTCTTGCTCAATTTCCTCCCAACAGCTTTGAATGTAAATGTGTCTATAAATTCAACCCATCTCCTCCTGCATTCCAAACTCTGGAAATGTAATTGGAGATAAAACACAAACCCTGCCGTGATGATGTTGGGGATGAGTGGGCTGGGACACAAAAGAGGGAGAAGGCAGAATCCTAAAACAATTATAACATCAAGGTGTCTATGGCAAAGGCATGCACAGAGTCATGGCCTCAGGGGTAGATGGAACGTGGTGAGGCATCGTTAACAACTGTATTCTATTTAATTCTTAGAATACTTTTGAAATAGGTATTATCACATTCACTTTTTGGATTAGGAAACGGAGCCACAAAAGAGCTCACTAACTTGTTTAAGTTCACTCAGCAAGGACTGGGGTCCCCAGAGCTTGGATTCAAACCCGTGTATTCTGATTCCAGATCCTGTTTCCCCCATACCACCCACTCCTTGGACATAGCTGATGCAGGTAGCGCGAGCCTCAGGGGTTGGGCATATGGGGCCTATAACAGACTTAGAGGAACTGTTTCTCAAGTTACAGTTTACTTAATAACAGCCACGTATATTATGAGCAGATCTGTAAGTAGTACCAGGTAGGGGAGGGATGGCTGGCTTCCCTAGCTTCTTCCTGGTGCTAAAAGAGATCTTAGTTTTAAGAAATTTTAAAAGAGATAAATCTCAAAGAGCCATTTTCTCAAAACATGCTTGTTCATGATTAGCACTATGCAGATCCCTGACTCCAAAACCACAAAGTACTGACTGCACTTCAGCCTTCTAATAAAATGTTCACTCCTAAAACTTTTATTTCTTGTTCACTGAACCTACAAAAAAAAAAAAAAAAAAAACTCAGAATGAAAATCATGTTTATGGATATTGTCAGTCTAAAATAATTATTTAAAATGTTATTACATGCTACATCTGTTAGGACACTTTAGCTTCAAGTAACTGAAAACCTGACAAATGGAGGATTAAATAATATAGACGTTTAGTCTCTTATTATAAGAATTCCAGTGGCAAATTATTCTGAGATTGGTTATTTCAGTAACAATGAAGACATCATGAACCTAGGCACTTTCTATTTTTTGATCATCCTCCTCAGCTTTCTTCCTGAGGTGAATTTCCTCATGGTCACAAAATGACTGCCACAGCTCCAGGCTTCACATCTCTGCCCAACTGTGACCAAGAGAAGAGGATTTTTCCCTTGTATGTCTCTTTTGACCAGGGGATTTCCTCTTATAATCCACTGTGCAGGAAGTAGGCCGAGTTTAGCTGCAAGAGAGGCTGGCAAAGTACAGATCTGTCATTCTCAGGTGCTGCGGTAGATGGTGGGAAGAAGGGACAGTAACAGAGTCTGCTCCAGAGGCCCCTCTCTACAGGGCAACACTGTGAATTCTCATCAAGTTGCACAGAGAAAAACAGTCTTCACCAAACAACCTCAGAAGTGGGTGCCATCCCTCCTACCCCATAGGAGGGTCTTGCAGGCAAACTGCTCACCGTGATGTCATCCAACTGTGTGCTTTGACCCGAGGCTGTAGGGACCTACTAGGGACTCCACTGCTATTCTTAAATTTTCTTTCTCCAGTCATTAAAAACTAAGTTAAAACTAAATTCTCCTCCTATCACTGTCTGCCTACCTAGCAGCAAGCACCGTGACCAGCTTCTTGTGCATCTTACTAGAAACAGTCTGTGTGTTTGCCAGCAGATGCGCACTGACCTCACATAACGACTCTTCAGTTTATGACTTTTGGCCATGATAGATCTTGGACAGTTATAGCATTTTTTAAACAATGACTCTTTGAGAGTGTGTGTGTGTGTGTGTGTGTGTGTGTGTGTGTGATGACTTTTTCCATTTAAAGCACACTAAACAAAACGTATTATAAAGAAGCAGTATTTTGCCATACAGTTTCAAGCAAGGACATACAATTTACTTGACACAGAGTTTCCGGTGGGAGATCATCTATCTAATAAAATTTAATTGCACGCCAAAATGTTTTGCTTTGCCTACATGTGATCTCCAACAACCCTCCAGTCTGCTGTGTGGACGCACTGTTTCCACATTTTTGTCTTGACAAGTTCTCGTGTTTGCCTTTATTTTGCCCCAAAGGTGACTGTGTGTGTTGTAACTCTATTTTAAAGTACTTTGAGTAACCAAGAGTCTCTGAAAGGTTGAAAAAATGGTGAAGAAACTACAGAAAAAAGAAAAAAAGCAAGTGCAATAAAACTTTATTACATTATATTTTATGGACAAACTATTTTATTTACTTTAGAGGTGTTACTTTTATAACCTTGTTTTCATTGTTCAATTGATATATATATTTTATCTGTGGAAATTGTTTAGATTGCTTCGGTTGGGGTGGAACACATCACAAGTTTTCCTATGAAGTAATGGAAATTTCTTTTTCCTTTAACAGCTTTTTGCTCACTTGGCAGGGTTTGCAGAAGTAAATTAAGATTGTTAAGTGAGGTATGGATGTATAGCTACACATTGTTTTTCCGAACCACAAACTATGCGTGATATTTTCCCACTTGCTCTTAATCACTTGCTGATTTTTGCACTTGGCTAAATAATGGCCTCTCCAAAGACATCCACCCTAATCCTTGGGACGTTATTATTATGCAAAGGTACACATTGTAGTTGTGTATATATTGGAGGTGTGATTTTTAAAGTCAGCATGTATGGGGAAAAAGTCAAGTTCAGTCAATATTAGCCTTGAAAATTTCTTGTAAAGTGTGATTGGTTCATTTTATGTGTCAGCTTGGCTGGGCTAAGGTACCCAGTAGTGAAACACTAATCTAGCGTTGCTGCGCAGGTATTTGGTAGATGTGGTTAGCGTATACCATACATTGCCTTTAGGTACGGGAGATTACCCTGATAATTTGGTGGGCCCTATCTAATCACCTGGAGCCTTTGGAGCAAAAACAGAGGTTTCCTGAAGAAGAAATTCAGCCTTAAGACTCAAGATGGCATTGACTCCTGCCTGAGCTTCCAGCCTGCTGGCTGCCTCACAGATTTTGGACTTACCAGCCCCCAACAAGTATGTGAGCAAATTCCTTAAAATAAATCTTTTAATTAATATATTATATATAATATAATCAATATAAGTATAATTTGTGTAATTAATATTTGAAAATATGTAAATATAATGAATATAATTTATATTCATTACATTGTATAAATATAACTTATATTAATTATATTGCATATGATATATAATGTCTACATATTATATGTGATGTATATACATACACATGCATATATACACCGATACAGATGGTACCAGGATTTCCACGTAAACACAAAGCAGCTAGTTTGAGTGTCCAGGCTGCGTTGTCTAAAAAACGTGGATCTCTAAACACGAGAATCACACCTGGCACGGGGATGTGCCACGAGAGGCTCCTGGGGCGGGCGCGATGGCACGTTCTGTTATAGCAATGGCAGGTTCCTGCTCCTACCTCCTGCTCGCGGGGGACCACGGGCTCCCGGAGCCCGAGCGCGGCGTCCTTCCTCTCCCTTTCCTGCCTCATCCGGGACGTGCTCTCGCTGTCTCGCAGCCGACTACACGTGGTAGGAAGGTAAACGCCCGCAGGGTGCGGCTACACTGTGTGACAACCTGTTGGGTCTCAACCACCCGTTGAGTTTCTGCCCACTTGCAGGCACTGTGTTGGGCTCTGGAAAGACAGCAGTGACCCAGAGCAAGTCCAGGGAACGTCTTTAAGGCATTTGTCTGACCCTTCGGGGTGGTGTAGTTGGGTATCTTAGAGGCTTGGAAAGCCACACCCAGGAAATCTCGTCACCCATGGGCCACAGCCCGGACAGGCAGCACATTCTCACCTCTGATCCAAACCGCTCTCCTGTGGGACACAGCGGAGGCGTGAGAGGTGGAGCTCATCCCAAACCTACAGCCTGGAGTCTCCAGCCTGATTTGCTAAGAATGTGTCCTTTGAGCTTGCTGCAGAAAACGTCACTGTCTAAAGATCTGTGTCAGAGAACTAATTTTATCAAACTTCTACGGGGCTGCTCCAGGGACTGAAGTGCTACAAAGCAGCCCTGCGTCATTTTCCACATCTTTGCACAACCAGCAATGGCAACAAGGACACTCCAGCTCCACGACAAATCAGACACGGGGGGCACCCAACCTGCATGGCACGAGGGGAGGAGATGCTTCCGGAAGAGAATTGGTGTGAAGAGGCGAAAGAGGAAAAGGAAGAACATGCTGGGCAGAGGTAAATGTGCATGCAAAGACTCCTGGAATGTTCCAGAAGCTGCCAGTATGTCAGAATAACCAGAGCACATGGAAGGACTTCTTAAATGCCACCACCAGTTCCTGACAGTGGAAACAGGCATTGCTTAGAAACAGCTGTAATTCAAAATCACCCGGTTTATTTTTAATTGCTAGAAACTGCCACTCTCCTTTTTTTCCCCCTTGGGCCTGTATGTGAAAGTCTTTACCAGCTTGGTCTGTGATTCACACACCTGGCAGCAGCCCAAATGGGGCGGACTCTTCTGTTTAAGAGATGGGCGTACCTGTGCTGCACAGGGGAACATGAACGTTTGTCTGACATCAGCTCACACCCGACACAGGATCGTGAATAGGTGGTGGGAGGGAAACCAGAACAGCGGCTTTCAGGATGGTGATGAAAAGTGGGCTCAAAAACTGCAATGAGATTCAAGGTGCGTATTTGTCGGGAAAGACCATCATTGATACCCAGGGCAGGCTCAGACGCCTTCCGGGCACGGGACTGGCAGGGTACCCCATTCTCGCCTTCCCATGTGTGGAACATTATTTCTCCCAAAGATGGCCTCCGTGCCTCCCACCCCACGTTCCCCTCTTGCAGTGTGTCTTTACCTCCCTTCTGATCTAGCGGAAGAATCTGTGTCCCCTGCCCCGGGACTCGGGCAGTTCCTGGTGCTGCCTCCACCAGTTGAGTACAACGGAAGTGATGCAATGTGACTTCCGAGGCTGGGTCAGAAAAATGCTGTCCTGGAACCTCACTCTGGGGACCCAGCCACCACGCCGTGAGGAAGCCCAAGCAGCACAGCCCATGGAAAGGTCCACATGGAGGGAAACCGAGACCCCTGAACCTCTGCCCAAGCTGACCTAGCTCCCTGGTGAGAGCCTGTACCACCTCACCAGCCCGTGAGTGTGCCATCCTGAAAGCGGACCCTTCAGGACTCAGTTGAGCGCCCTAGACGATGCTGTCTCCAGCAGAGATGAGCTGGCTCCTCTGAAGCCTGCAGACTGAGCAAAATAAATAATTGTCGCTAAGTCACCAAGTTTTGGGGTGGTTTCTTGCACAGTAATAGATAACTGATTTTGATATTAACTTCCCTCTTAATACAATAACATCTCCCATTCTGCATATTCTTCTTACAATTTGACATTGAGGGTCCTCTGTCAAGGGACAGGATCTATGTTCCCTCTGCTTGAACCTGGGTAGGCTTGTGACCATGGCACAAATGACATTCTATGACTCCCAATGCTGGGTTATAAAAGATGATACACCTTCCCCTTGGTTCTCTGGAGATGCTCATCCTTGAACCCAGCGGCCACGCTATGAGGAAACCCAACTAGCCCATGCAAAGAGACCACGGGAAAGGTCACATGGGCGTGTTCCAGCCACAGCCCAGCTGAGGTCCAGGTCAACAGTCAGCACTAAGTGCCAGACACACGAGTGAAGGTGACTCTAGATCTTTGCTTCCCAATGTGGTAGCCATTAGCTCTATGTGGCCATTTAAGTTTAAATGCATTGAAATTAAATAAAGTTTCAAATTCAGTTTCTCAGTTGCACTAACCACATTTCAAGTGCTCGAAGACCACTACGTTGGATAGTGCTGTTCTAGATGCTTCCAGGGCCTTGCTATTGCATCACCTCCAGCTTCTGATGCTTTCCGGCTGAGGCCCAGGACGTGGTGGGGAGCAGAGACAAGCTGTCCCTAAGAATCTGTGTCTTAATTCCTGACCCACAGCACATGTGAACATAATAAAATTATTGCTTCCTGTCTTACAGTTTTGGGGTGACTTGTTTTGCAGCGGTAGTCCCTGGAACCCCACTGGAAGGCATGCCGGGCTTAGGCACGGCTGCATGAACATGGCAGTGCCCCGGGGAGGACCCTATCCTCTGCCCCCTCGAATACTTACAAAGGAATTGGAAGGGAGCAGGAATCACTTGGGCAAGGTTATTGCCTTGCTGGCGTGTGAAATATCCTGTTTTCAGACGCCAGCTGCCTGGAAAGCTTGTATACTGGTGTCGTTTCAGCTGGTGGCCTTCGAGCCCTCCCTGCTGAGCACCTAACGGGGGGTGGGGGGGTCGTCCAGTGCACAAGCTGGTTTGTGTCTGCTCCATTTAGTCTCCAAGTGAGTCTTTTTTGGTGACTTTTAGACAATAATAGGAATATACATAAATTTCAACTCGGGCGGAATAAAAATCACATATATTTTATAAATAGGAAGGCAGCTGCTATGACCAAAATGTTTCTTGGGCAATAAAAATGAACACGTATGAACACTTTTTCTCTAAGATGTATTTTATTTGGCCATTAGAAAAGCAGTCATTTGGGGTAAAAAGAGTAAAAAAAAAGTAAAGTAAAAAGTGGAGTAACAAAAGCTATCTATTTGGAGTCACCTTTACTAGGTAGGAGTAAAGTTCAGGTCTAGGATAGCTAGCTTTTTGGAAGCTATTTTTTCCTTCGTTAATAATTCCTGCCCACCCAGAAGGCACAGTGACCTGGAGAAGATGGGTCGTCTGAATATGGTGGCGAGTGAAGCCCTTGGGCCGTTCTGCGGGGTCAGAAAGGACGAGTCACAGGACCACTGAGAGGGAGGGAGTGACCGGGCCCAGGAACAATGGCGGTATTTCCACTGCTTGTCCTTTACGGTCATCTAGAACCCTGGCCCAAGCACGTAGAGCCCGAACATGAGGCAACAAACAGCCTCTGTGTTTCACGTATGTTTAATTCCTGGACTTGGTAAAGAAGGAATCAAACATGCAAGCACCTCTGAATATATAGTTGCCCCTTGAACACCACAGGTTTGAACTGTGCAGTTCTACTTATACATGGATTTTTTTTTCAATAAATACACTGGAAAATTTTTTGGAGATTTGCAGTAATTTGAAAACTCTTGCCTAGTCTAGAAATGCTGAAAAAATTAAGAAAAAGTTAGGTATGTCATGAATGCACAAAATATATGTAGATACTAATCTATTTATGTGTTAATTGACTTAATGTCGTGGGTAAGGCTTCCAGTCAACAGTAGGATATAAGTGGTTAAGTTTTTGGGAAGTTAAAAGTTACACACAGATTTTCAACTAAACAAGGGATCAGTACCCCTAACCCCTGAGTTGTTCAAGGGTGAGCTATATATATGTATATATGTACACACACAAAATTTTGAAATTTTTTTTTTTTTTTTGAGACAGAGTCTCACTCTTTTTCCCCGGGCTAGAGTGCCGTGGCGTCAGCCTAGCTCACAGCAACCTCAAACTCCTGGGCTCAAGCGATCCTCCTGCCTCAGCCTCCTGAGTAGCTGGGACTATGGGCATGCGCCACCATGCCCGGCTAATTTTTTCTATATATTTTTAGTTGTCCAATTAATTTCTTTTCAATTTTTAGTAGAGACGGGGTCTCGCTCTTGCTCAGGCTGGTTTCAAACTCCTGAGCTCAAACAATCCGCCCGCCTCGGCCTCCCAGAGTGCTAGGATTACAGGCATGAGCCACCGCGCCTGGCCAAATTTTGAATATTTTTATATAACATAAATTATATTATTAATATTATTTAATCAATATATTTAAATAATGAAAATAATTTATAAGAATAAGATATGTTATATTAATGTATTATACGCATAAACAATAATTTATATTAATTTAATACAATTGATAAAATAAATACTATATAAATATATAAATATGATATATATTCAAAGTATAGATATATGATATATTGTCAAAGTATATATAAAATAGTCAAAGTATATACACATATATTTTATATATGTACACACACTCTGAAACAATTTAAATAAACATTTCACAAATCTTTGCGGTTACTATTTTCTTTAGAAAAGGGACCCTCAAACAGGCCCAGGGCCTGTTTTTGCCAATAAAGTTTTATTGGAACATGGACACGAGTGCTTGTTTACGCGCCATCTGTGGCGGCCTCTGAGCCGCAATCGCAGCGCGGAGCCATCAGGAGGGAACCACAAGGCTCACAGAGCCAAACGCGTTTACTCTCCGGCCATACAGAAAAGTTTGCTGCCCCTGCTTTAGGATATGGTCACGTACTAGCTTTACACAATGAGTGTGTCTTTCATGTCACGCCAAGTGACAGGCACCCCCAGAAGCTGGCGTGTGCGAGACATGCTCAGGGTCTCCTTACAGCCGTGTGTCAGTGACTTGAATCCCTGCTGGGAAAACCCGCACTGAAGATCACACAGTGCGTCCTGCCTGGCTTGCAGGATTTAGGTGAACCTAAGAACTCTTTCTTCTCAGAGGTGAGTTGTGCAGTAAGTGAAGCCATCTTACCCCCACACTTGGAGCCCCTGGTCCTGCAATTGGGGGTGAGGGGAATTGACCTTTGACACGGCTTCCAATTTCCATTAAGCCCCTCGGTGAGGCAAACAGAGGGCAAATGTGTTTCTCAGCCAGAGCTCGGGTTTACGCTCAAGGATAAGGCAGTGGCATAGGACTTGGAAACCTTGGGCCGTGCAGGAGCGAGTGTTCACAGAAATACTGCAGGATTGACTTCTGCTGTGTTTCCCCTAGACTTATTCAGAAAATCGATGACTGCAAAATGACTTAGATGCCAATGGGTGCATTTATTTAGGGTATTCCTCTTCCTTCTCCTCTCCTTCCTTCTTTCTCCCCACAATTCTCAAACCAGGTTTGGCAAAGAAAGCAAAAGAACCCTTCATTTAGCTGGACAAGCAAGGCTGGGCACAGCGAGGTGCAGGTGCCAGTCCAGGCCCCTGGGACGCAGAGGCCATCCCTGGCCGCCTGGAGCTAAGGTTCCAGGCCCTGACACACCTCCCTCCCTGTGGCGTTGGCCCCAGACCCTATGTTGCAACTCGATGCACTCTTATGAGCATAAAATACCCCGCAGAATGTCTCCTTCAAAACTTATAAAGAAGGTCAGACAAGAAAATAAACTAGGATGGTAGAGATAATGTATTCATTTATTAATATTTCTTCCTTTCTTTCTTGGTTAATCCATGTTTGTTGCAGAAAAATCAAACAATAAACTCAACAGAAAGATAAAAAAAGGAAAGCTTCCCACAATCCCATCCTCTGGCAGAGAGCCCACTGTGAACATCTGAAGGTTTTTTCTTCTGTGTTCATTTCTATGCAAATATGTGTGCAGTTTTTATAAAACTAGGATTACACTGTACATATAGTTCTGTGATCTGTTTCTCTCACTTAAAATATATCCTGTTTTCCGTGTAATTTTATTATAATTCAAATGAACTTTCTAACCTGAGCTGAAGAAAACAGGATGAATAATCAATGCTGTTTGAGTTATTTGCTTATTAAAACTTTTGAAGTTGTAACATTTTTTTTTCTTTTAGAGATAGGGTCTTGCTCTGTCACCCAGGATGGAGAGCAGTGGTACAATCACAGCTCACTGCAGCCTCCAACTCCTGGGCTCAAGTGACCTTCCCACCTCAGACTCCTGAGTAGCTGGGACTACAGGCGTGTGCCACCACACCCGGCTAATTTTCTTTCTTTCTTTTTTTTTTTTGTAGAGATGGCATCAAGCTATGTTGCCCAGGCTGGTCTTGAACTCCAGGCCTCAAGCAATCATCCCACCTTGGCCTCCCCAAGTTCTAGGATTACAGGTGTGAGCCACCATGCCTGGCCAGAAATTGTAGCTTCTTATGCAAGAGGCACTGGATATATAAACATATTACCTGAAAAGGTATCATTAATTAAAGGATTTAAATAGGTTCAGCAAGAAAAAGAATTGACAGTATGTGTCTCTAAAGGATGTTACCTCTGTGGCTGGGCCAATTCTAACCAACACATTGAAATGTGAACCAAGAACCATGGATGTAACTGATGGAAGCAAAAGGCAGTGTATTTATAACAAATGTTGTCTCCAGGGCCTCTTTATTAAAATTTAGGGAATTTTGGCTGGCTTTCATGGGGTTAAGGCCTTAGCATTTGGGGGTGGGGGTGGGATATAGCAATGGTTATCGGTTGCTATGGACTGAATGTTTGGGTCTGCCAAAATTGATTTTTTGAAGCTCCAATCCCCAATGTGATGGTATTTGGAGATGGAGCCTGTGGGAGGTGATTAGGTCATGAGGGTGGAGCCATCATGAATGCGATTAGTGCCCTTGTAGGAAGAGACACCAGAGCACCCTCTCTCCCACCCCACCACTAATAAGGACGCGGCAAGGAGGCACCCGTCTTCAAACCAGGAAGAGAGCCCTCACCAGAACCTGACCATGCTGTTACCCTAACGTCAGACTTCTAGTCTCCAGCACTGTGAGAATTACTTACAGTTGTTTAAGCCACCCAGTCTGTAAAATTTTTGTTTACCTGAACTAAGACAGTGGTAAATGAAGAGGTTAGATGGGGAGAAAGGATGTAAGTGGGTTTGCACCTTACATTTGCGCATGCTGAGTATACACCGCATGGCCCTGCAGACCGGGGGGCCCCCAGACCTCCCCTCAGGTTCTGTGATTTATGATAAGGGCTCACAGAACTCAGGAAAGATGTTGTACTCACAGTTACAGTTTAGTACGTCGGAAAGATAAGACTGAAATCAGCAAAGGGAACCGGCTCGGAGGGCAGGTCCAGGATAGACCCGGCACAAGTCCTCTCCCCGGGGAGTCACACAGACAACACTTACCCCTCCGTGCAACTGTGTATGACAACATGCATGGAGTACGGCCAGACAGGGATGCTCGCCAGAGCCTCGGTGTCCAGAGCTTTTACTGGGAGTCAGATACACAGACACGGTCAACCACTTGTGTGGCTGAACTCGGTCTCCAGCTGGAGGTCAAGCTGATGTCGTGTGACCCAAAGCCTTCACTGTCAATCATGTTGCTAGATTATGTGGCATGACCCAAGGCTCCCAGGTAAACAAGGACATTCTTACCAGACAGGATGTTCCAAGGGCTTAGAGGCTACCTCCCAGGAGCCACTTAAAGGCCAGACTTTTAACGTGCAGGGTTTGGACAACCAAGACCTGCTGAGTTAACCCTTCACTGCACAAGTCTCTTTTTCCAATGGTCACTTATTCATCAACTGTGCTTTAAACTTCTCCTGTGTCATCCCTGCTGCTGGCTCCAAGCTCGGCCCAGAGCTGAGACAGTGGATGAAGAGTGTCTTTAAGGGGTTTCCTTCGTGCCCAGTGCTTCTCTATCTTGCTCTTGAATGTAAGAAACTGAGACAGGATTTCTTTATGGCAGAAGATGCTGCTGCTCTTCCTGATGCGCTGATAGTCAAAGAACAGAGAGGAAAACAAACAACAACGACAACAAAGGAATGCTAGCTAAATGCAACTGGAAAATCTTGGATTGTGATCAAAGTGTAAATAGCTGCTCAGGATCTAATGGAAGTCTGTAGAACTGGTGCTGTTCAAGTTCCCTAGGTACTTGCATGGCTTAATGAGTACAAGTGTAGGCTAACAGTACAATGAAAGTTCAGTTAATGTGAGGAATCATGACAATAGTTTTGGGGAATATGATTTTCTTTTTCTCAGGATGTTATTATTCATACTTGAGTATTACAGTGGTTCAAATCATTACTGGGGTCTCTGCAAAAAGTGCTATTAACCATCACAAATACCCTCCCAAGGTAGCTTGAAGAGTTATGCTTGACAAATACCCTCAAAATGAAGAAAGAATCCAAATACACACACCCCCTTTCCTAAGCCGCACACATGGGCCTATGGAATTAACCACTCAGCGCCAGACTTTTTTTTTTTTTAAAGCACCCTGTAGGCAATACACACATGAAAAGATGACCAACCTCATCGGAAATCATGGAAATGCAGGTGAAAGGCACACTTACCTGGTGGGCAACATGGAGAAAGGCTGACTCGAGGACACACTGGTGAGAACGTGTATCAGGAGGAAGACTCACCTACTGCTGGAGACGGTGAAAAGCAATGCGACGACCTTGGGAAGCGATTGACACTACCTGGTGCAGTGGATAACGCCCACACTCCATCAGTTAGCAATCCACCCCAGGTGCAGATCCCAGAGAAAACCGTGTACTTTCAGCTGCAAAGACTTGTTTGAAATCGCTCACGGCAGTGTTGTTTGTAATGGCAAAGTGATGGCAATAACGAGTCCTCTGTCACCAGGAGCCTGGGCAAACGCACCATGTGCAGCTGCACAACGGAGTCCCATCTGGTGGTGCAGACCCCAAAGCTTCCGACTGCTAACCTTTGTGGCTTTTGGATTGTGGGGATTTTCTCTGGTCACAGGAGACAGATCAACCTTTGCCTGAAGCCCCCAGAGCAGTCTTCAGATAATGACCGGTGGAAGTCCGTGGATGAATAACCCCAGTCCGCCACACTCCTCCAAGCCCGGTCCTCTGTGGTCTCCACACCACGCTCAGGACTGGCTGCTTTCCCTTCACAGCTGATTTCCCTTTTCCTTCTCAGGTCACCCCAAACAACCTCGGCTCGAGTCTTTGTCTCCGAGTCTGCTTTTGGGAAAACGTAGGCCAAGACCTGCCTCTCAAGAAG
The DNA here is from genome assembly GCF_000956105.1 of Propithecus coquereli. Lineage (NCBI taxonomy): Eukaryota > Metazoa > Chordata > Mammalia > Primates > Indriidae > Propithecus > Propithecus coquereli. Next base: position 4,407,500 of record NW_012137969.1, read on the forward strand.
CTCTCCTTCGGAACATTCCAGCGATCCTTGGGAAATGCCCCCACAGGGTTGCCATCCCTCCATGAACAGCGAGAAGAATTGTCTCTTTAATTACCTTGTTTCTCTCAGCTGGCTCCACTCTGCCCTCTTCTTTGTAGCTTACAAGAAGAAGAGGAAGGTTACGACCTCTGGGAGATGGTCTCGCTGTCTATGAAGCTGCGGACTGACCCCCACACTGCTGTCATCAGTTCCCTGACAGCTCATCAGACTCACTCACCCCACTCTGCCCAAGCGGAAGGAAAGTTTCCCCCCAAAATGCCTCTGTTAACTCCCTGCTGGTTCTGTTGCTCACGCACCTGTGTGCCGGAGCTAACTGGAGTTGTTTCTAAACAGAAACACGTGATTTCACAAAAACACACTTTATCTGTTGATAAAGAACCTTGTTATATACTTGTCTCCCTGCATGGTCACATTGGAGAAGGTCGTGCTCTGCCACAGACTAGGGAGGGGTATCCAATACGGTTGGATGATTGATTTTCGAATTAAAACTGTACACAAATGGCCTATTGCGAGTACCTGAAGACGGATGGGATTGATACCATATTTGTAATTTGCTTCGTGGTAGTAAGGAGTCAGATGAATTAGAATAAATATGAAGCAAAATAAAAACTAGTAACCCTAATTCTGTTTACAGCAAAAGCTATAATCATTCTAGCTTGAAATCAGTCACTTTAACTGCAAGCAGGACAAGTCCTGAAAAAGGACTTTGAGGCTCAAAACTAGGATTCAGTGAGGTTAAACGCTGGAATGTTCTATATCTTTTTATGTTGCCTTAAATCTCTTCTGGAACACGAAGGGTTATAAATGGGTTATAACCATTTAATTTTTTTTTTTTTGGTCCAAACAAGGAAAATTTTTGAGGTTGAAAAGAGATGCTAAAATATGAATAAGTATAAAAATATTTATATTGGCTGACAAATTGGTTTCATTTTGTTCATGGACCTATAAAATAGTTCTTTCAAAAACTGTCTTCAAAAAATAAATGTGTTTAAAAACCAAAATCTATATGCATTAAAGGAAAAATCATTTTATATTGTTTGTATTGACTATCTGACACTAGGTACTAACATAAGAAGAATAATTATTCTTGGTGGTGGTTCACATATTTCTCTGTTTCTCGGCTATATATACTTCTAATATATGTCACTGATATTTTTCTGAAAAATGAAGCTTTTCAATATTGTGCTATGTTACTTTTCATAAAACTGCCTGCAATATTCTTCAAAGTGGCTTTTATGGCTAATGAATTTGAAGATGTGACACCTTCAATTGATTCTTTTCAGTCAGTCATAATATTTTAAATTATAAAAATACTTCTCTCTACAGATGCTGAGGTATCTGGTAAGTTCACAACAATTCTGATAAATGGAAGTTATTATCAATTTCATTATTTTTGTGTTAAAATGTGTAAATATTTCAGTCCAAATTTTTATAGATTCTGTCTTTTTGCTTCCATTCAGAATACCTTCTGTTGAAAAATATTCTTATGAACCAAAATTCGTGAAATAATTTTCTTTTATTTATGATTATTTCGAGTGTTTTGCTAATCAGGGATGCTGGGAAACTGTAGGTACTGGATATCAATTTATCAAATGACAAATAGGAGCTATATCAAAAGATTTTTCCCGCACATCTAGATATCATCAAACACAATTTTAGAAGTTTAAAATTAAATCGTGTACGTGGTTTGAGCTCACATCAATTAAGTTGTTTACTTCCAGGCTTGCTTTTGTGGGGACAAATTTCAATACCTTCCTGATTGCAGACTTTATTTCCAATAATTACATTTTGCAAAGCATTGAAGATCTTTTGGTACTCCATGATTACTTTAATTAAAAATTTCCAAGTGATTTGAAAAAAAATAATGCATCCAAAATTTGGAAGATTCATTTACCAAAAAAAAAAGTCACTATCATTGTAGGATACTTAATTTAAATAGCTTTCTATTTAAAAGCATTCCAAGGCTCAAACATTTCTAAAATGCACTGATGATGGGAAGCGAAGAGAAAAAGCGTTCATGTTTTAAAAATTTACCATCAACATCATTTAAATAATTTTGTAGTTTAGTCACTCTTTGTATAAATAAAATATTTATAGATTGTGGCAGGCACAGCTTCTGTTTCTATTGGTAGAACGTTGCTGCATATTTGGAAACGATTGTGTGTGCAGCACTAGTCCAAGTACACTTTTTGTTCCATAGATTTTATAATTTAGCGAGGAAGATGTTTTTACCTTGACATTGTGCTCCATGAAGATTTGTATTGTTTTATCACGGCCAAAAAATTATTTTATCTTCAATGTTGAATTTAACTGCGTTTTCAGTAGCATTCATGGTAGTGTTGGATGAATGTTCAAGGGTTTTACTTTGATGATATGAATTGGTCGAAAAAATTCAAACCGTAATTGGTATTATCTGATTTTCTATTCAAAACATCTCATGACCTGGATACAAACTGGCATCATTTAACTGTTTGTGAAATTCTTCTGCTAACGAAGTCAAGGCATAATAAAGCGAAGCTACTTGCTTCACTTTTTGTACATACGCAAGAAAACTTGGGAGTGAAAATGAGCAACATTAATCTAGAAGAACAGTCGTTGCATCTAAATGAAAAGTCATGTTTTGCAGAGCACTATGTCAATGTACCTTCCACAGCTACACATGTTAAATTGCCATCATTGGGCACAGTCTTCTTAAAATGACAATTAACTCTTGCGGTAGACACTGAAACTTCTTCTGCAGGTTTTTAGTACTCTGATTTTCATGTGAGGTGTGCTTTCGCCCCTGCCCCCAAGGTACGTCGCCAAGTATTTTGTGCAATTAGGTATTTGTCATCAACTTTCTTGAGAAATGGAAATTCAATACTTAATTTTTATTAAACAGGCACTTTACTTTTCTTTTTTAGTTTATTACTACCTTAAGGGTTTGCTGCAAAATAAAAAAGGCATTACCAAAAAATAAAATTCATAACTAGTTGTAGATTTGCTCCATGCAATAAGCATTTATATGGCTATAGTAGGAGAGTTCAGACTAGTCTAACAGGCTCTATATAGAACATTGCCCACATAAACTTCACATGCACCTATGTATATGTTCCTGTGTTTCCCACTGACCCGAACAGCTGGTGGTCTGGTGGGTACATGTCTCTTGCAGGGCAAAGCACAGGCCAGTAGCTGTCCCCCCAGGCACGGGCAGAGGCAGGAGGTTGCTCCACACCTCCACCCAGGACCGGATGGGGTGGCTGTGCCCAGCCTCTTTGTCCAAGTTCACGCCATTTTATCCGCCAGCTCAGTTTTACCAGTAAGTCCCCTACAGGCTCTCCTTGAAAGGGAAGGGTCAGTTCATGCTGGAAACGGTTGGGAAACAAGGGACAGATTATGGATTATTACCTCTCAGATTTAACCACATGTGAGAGTAAGACTTCCATTCCCTTCACATGTGTCTCATACATGACAAGACAAAGATGATGGCAGAAGCTTCCGGCACGCAATGTAGAGGTCCATCTGGCCGTATTCTATGTATAACATCGTGTGGTTACGAGTGAGAACTCTAAGACAAATGACCTGGGACAACAGGTGCAAATCGATACTGTCTCAGGCAGACCGAGGTTGGTCACTCTAAAGATGATACACAGATAGACAGATGGTAAGTAGATATCTGTAGACAGACAAATAGGTGAGTAGATAAATGACAGATTATAGGTAGATAGGTGGTAGATAAGTAGGTAGTAGGAAGACAGAACATACAATAACTTTGCTAATTGTCCACTTTAAAGCCATATGCTTAAGTGACCACTAACGTGGGAAATTTACTGTTTTGTGAAGTGTTATGCACAAGTTTGGTTTCACCATGGCCTGGGACGTCTTCTACTGCAGGAACTTATCATTAATCTCTGTGAGTCTCAGCTTCCTCATTTTTAAAATGAAGAGCAAAAGCACTTCCAGCTCTTAACACAAAGATATAATATCAAATAAGCTGATGTCTGTGAGCATGCTTTGAAAAATGTGAACTAAAAGCGCTCCCTTTTCATCAGAAAAGGATCTCCAGTGTAACATCTCAGCTCTTCCAAACGGCTTCTACATTTCTGCCAGTTCTGTCTGGGAAGAAAAATATATTATTTCTCATTCTGGAGAGATGAAAGACATGCAAGTAGACATGACATATAAGTATGTATATTCTTATACAGATTTTCTTTCCTTCCAACTAAAAGATTTTTAATTTAAAATTTTTTTATCAAAGTGTATGTACACACAAAAATCAAATGTTATCACAAGGTTTATCATGAAAATCACTCTTCCCTAACCGCGAGTCCTACTTCTCATGGATAACCACTTCTAATTTTTTATTGTGGAAAAATATACATATCATTTTTTTTTTTTTAACAATTTTAAGTGCACAGTTCAGTGGCATTAAGCACGGTCACTTTAGTGTGCAGCCATTGCCACCATCCACGTCCAGAAATCTTTCATCTTCCCAAACTGAAACTCCAGACCCATTAAACAACAACTTGCTACTCCGTCCCCAGCCCCCGCGGCAACCATCGTTCTACTTTCTGTGTCTGTGAGGCTGACTGCTCCAGGCCCCTCGTGTAAGTGGAATCATACAGTACTCGCCTTTTTACGTGTGGCCTATTTCACTGAGCATAACGTCCTCCAGGTTCGTCCACGTTTGAGCAGGTGTCAGTTTCCCTCTTCTTTAGGCTGAACGATCCCGTGTGGGATGGCTGGACCCCACTGTTACCCATTCATCAGTCGACGGACACTTGGGTCCCTTCCACCGTTGGCTCTTGTGAACAATGCTGTGTGCAAAGAGCTATTGGAGCCCCTCCTTCTCTTTTGTGTTATATACACAGAACCACTTTTAACTTTTGGCTGGTTTTTTTTTTTTTTTGACTTCCAAAACTCTAAAACATATGCTGATTCAGCTACGCTTTTATTTTTAAATTTCAGTCCTCCGTTAATGCTGTGCCCTGTCAGCTGCAGACTTTGCTCTCGTATCCACACCGCCACGCTTCCTCACAGCCTCCCGATGTTGGAGTTAAACCGGTAAGTGGGGTTTACATTTGCAGGTGTTCACTGCAGAGCTACGTAGCACGCCCCACCCACCTGATCTTTCCACGGCGAGGGTTCCTGCCTGGTGGCCCTTCACTCTCAACACCACTGTGCCCAGGGACACTGCTGCACCCAACTGTCCCTTCATCCCTCAGGGCGGAAACTGTGGCTAGTCTCTGGTGTCAGCTTCCTGTGTTGTCTCCACAACAAACAAAAAAACCTCTATATGTCCGTCCTCCACGAGCAGCTCTTTATTTGAGCTGTCTGCGGCCAGCCTGATAAACTATGTCTTCCCCTCTCCCAGCACGACCCCTTGTGCTGAGGGAGCACACCGTCACGGGCGTGCAAAGAAAGGCACGCGTGAGAATTACATCTTTTCTGAGTCCTTGTATGTCTGGTAACATCTTTTTTCTTTTTTTTTTTTTTTGCATTTTTATAAAACTTGATAAAAAATAGTATTTCAAACTGTACAGTCAGCAGAAGTACACAGTTATCAAAAACGCACACACTTCACTTGGCATCTCCAGCACCTTCAGCTTTCTGTGCCTGGTCTGTTTTGGCATCTCCGTTTTCTGCAGGGTTATTCTCCTCTTTGCCAGCATCAGCTTTTCCCTTTTTCCCTTTGGGTACCTTCTCTCCCTTCTTTGCAGGGGCCTTTTTAGGCTTGGGCTCTGGCTTTGGAGGAGCAGGTTTAGCAGACAACCTCACGGATCTTCTCTGTGGTTCGTCCTTTGCCTTGGCTTTATCCCCTTTAGCATTCCCTTCAGCCTTTCTCTTGGGCATGGTGGCAACGGTGGCGGGACGTAGGCGCTGGACGCAGGGATGCAGCGGCGCGTGGGCTTGGGTCGGTCCGGGGGTCGTTCTCGCCTCCTCTTCTTCCAACATCTTTTTTCTAAACTCCCACTAGATTGATAGTTTTCCGTGGTAAAGAATCCTGAACCGAAAATCATTTTAAACACTCCTCAATTACCCTCTAAGCTCTGGTATCGTTGGGAGGGAAGATGCCACCAAGATTCCCAGTTCTGTGTCAGTGACCTGGTTTGGTCTGTTTTGCTTTCCTTCTGGGAGCTTTTAGGGTCTGCTCTGGATGCGTAGGGGTCTGGCTGATACCCTAGGACAATGAGTGAGTTGTGGTCTTTCTCCATTGCTAGAAAGGCTCACGGATCGCTTCTTTAATCATATTTTCCTTTTCTTTTTCTCAGTTCTCTCTTTGGGAAATTCCTGTGAGCCAGATGTCGATCTCTTACGTGGATTCTCTGTTTCTTATCTCTTTTTAGGTCACGGTACCAGAAATGTCCAGCTTACACGGGTAAATCAGTGCATAAGAAAAGCTGTTTACTGGAGTATTACAAGAGAAACTGTATTCCATGGCAAAAACGGAGCAAAATAAGCTAAAAAGTGCAAAACAAAAATGAGCTAGCAAGAAATACTTCTAACAATGTTCATTTTATTTGTTTATTACCTCTCTCCACCATCCCACTAGCATGTGCTGGGGAGGAAGGGCTTGACTTTGTGCTCGGCTGTGTCCTCAGTGCCTGGAATACTGGCCGGCATGTAGTAGGTGTGCGATGCGTGTTTGTTGAGTGAATGAGGAAGTGGCTCCTGCCATTAGCATGCATGGGGACAGGACGCTGGTAGTTGGTTCTCTTCCCTGTGGGACCCCAAGAACTTGGTACTTGCCTGAAACATAACAGAGGCTCATTAAGCAAGTCTTGAACAAGTCAGGAAATTGGATGGGATGCCAGCCTTCCTGCTGAGAGATTCCGGTGTGTGGGACTGTGAGGACACTTCTCCCGGGGTCGTCACATTTCTCCAGAGAATAAAGTCCTGTCTGTCATCTGTCAGGGAGGGGTGGAGGAAGGGCAGATGGCCTGAGGTCCCATCAGCAGGTCCCTTAATATTCAGCTGAGGCCCCCGTTTCCAGCTCCCATCTCTCACCTGTGCTCTGTTGGGGGACCAACAGCCCCATTGCTCTCAGATTCTGTGGGGACAAACTGCCTCTGTCCCCTCCACTTCTTTCTCCCAAAGCCGTCCCAGGCCTGACCTGCTCTTGCACCCACAAGGCCGATCACCCCTCAAATCCTGGCCAAATCTGATGGTTGGAGCTCACAGCGTTGCTCCTTCGGTGGCCTCTGAAGGAACCATCTGTTATCGTGAACAGAGCCAGGTAGGGGTCAGTTAATCGTCGCTGAGGGACTGGCAGGCTCAGGATGCACGACTCTAAACGGAAACTTCTAAGTTGCTCCAGATGGGGAAAGGCGGCATATGGTCCCCGATTAGAACATCTCGAGGCTGTGACCGCTCTGCCTGGACCCTCTCCAGCCAGAGGACGAAGCGCACGTTCAGGAAGGATGAGTGACTTGGAGAAGTGATTCAGTGCCGCTGTCAGGAAAATCCAATGAGGACCCGCCTGGGGCCACCTCGTGCCCTCACGGCGCCCAGTAACCAGGCAGGGCAGTGCTGATGCCATGCTGGCATTTCCGAAAAGTAACCCCTTCTCGAGAGACAGGATGGTGTGGAGAAAACGGACTTGGGGAGGCCAGCGAAGCTCTGATGCTCCAAGGACAGAGGGTGTCTTGGCTGCATCATGGACATCTGAGAGGACAGAGACAAAGCCCTCCTGTGGACAGTAGAGAGGACAGAGCTGGGGCGGGAGGATAGAGGGGACCATGGCAAGGCTCCGGCACCTCACAGCAGAGAGGGGATCCTCATCTTCCCAGCAAAGCACGGCGTCTTCCGAAACCCCTGGGGAACATCAATTGCCAGCCCAACAGAGCAAGGGCAACTGTTGGTCGAGCAAGGAGGACATTCCCTGTGGGGATTTTTGGCAACCCTGAAGCTCTCTCGTCTATTGTCTTCTCAGCGTCGTCTTCCAGTGGGATATTCTGCTATTTCTGCATCTCTTTCTCTTCAACTCATCCCTGAGATGTGGTGTTCCCCAGGGTTTGGGGCTCGCATCTGTCTTCTGCCTGCTCCAGTTAAGTAGTTTCCTTACTGTTCTGAGGTCACTGGACACCCTACAAAAAAGAAAAAAGAAAAAAATCTGAGTTGAGATAAGCGTTGGTGAGAACAGGTTACGCAACGTGGAGCGAGTTTTCTTCCGGACATCTCATCTTGCACGACAAACCCCAAATCCCCCTGGAGGCAGTATCAAGGAGCAGTTCCCTAACAGATGCTTAGACAAACTGCCAATGTCCCGTCAGCCATTCTGATGGCACCAACTGTCCCTTCCTCCGGATGTCCCCAAAGAACGTACTCTCCCCTGGAGCCTCTGGAGGGAGCATGGTCCCACCAACAGTTTGATTTCGGACTTCTGGGCTCCAGCACTGTGAGAGATGAAATTTGTGTTCTTTTAAGCCACCCGGTTTGTGTTCATCCACTACAGCAGCCACAGGGGATGAATACAAGCCCAGACTTCAAAACTGCACATGACAACCCTTCACCCCTCTTCCAGACATGATGAAGACTACTCGGTTGAGGTGGGACCACCCCACCTGCAGTGGGTGAAAACTCAGCTCTGCTGGGTCAGCAGGTTGTTCCGGTGGTATCCTGGGAGTTGACAGACAGTAACATTCTTCACTCGTCTCAGACCCTTTCTGTTAACCACCACATTGTATGGCCGCCCCAGGCTCTAGAAAGAGGAAACCAGTTGTGGTATAAAGAAATACACCTATGCATATATACCTATATCTCATAGATGTGTGTGCATGTATATATATGTATGTATATATGTAATGTGTATGTGAGAGGAAGAGAGAGAGAGAGAGAACCTGTGTGTGTGTGTGTATGTATTGTATATATGAGAGGGAGACAGAGAACCTCTGGGTCACACTGAGATAATTCTCCTCCTCCTAAGGATTCTATTCTTGGAATACGTTGCATTTGTCCTGAGGCATCTTGGTCTAGAAACTTGATGGATTAATTTATTTGTCCATTCTTTACTCATTTACTGGTTTTTTTTTTTTGGTTTACATACTATTTTGCCAGGGCCCTTGGGAACTAGAGGTAGTATAGAAAAAAAATAATTGCTAGCTTGTAGAGCGGAGAATGCTTAAATGAAGTAGATTAAGCGGGAAGAACATACACGTCTAAAATATGCATTATGGATGCGTAATGGCCGGCTACTGTATTAGTATTGACGCGTTATTCATGATGGAGCCAGTTCCTGCTAACGGCAGTTATTCCAGACAATGGAAGCATCACGGCGTGTTTAAAAATACATAGAGAGAGAAGAAAACTCACACTTAATAACACTGAGCATGGGCGCGTAAAGACTTGCTATTGTGTTAGGATCGATAAAGTCAGCAGGGCATTTAAATGGCCCAGATGTTATGAAACAGTCCTGCTTTCTCTTATTCCGTTTTTCGGTCAGAGTCTGCATTGTAACTGGAGGATTGGGACGTGGGACGAGGCCTGGTTAACCGTGAAGACTATCCATCTCGCCAAGAGATACCCGCATGACACGAAGCGGAAAGTCAGACACTGCATTACCTGTGACCTTGGGCGAGTCACGTCGCCCCTCTCTGAATCCATTTCCTCACCTGTAAGGTAGGGAGGGTAATTATTTAGCAAGGAGCAAATGAGGTCACCCATGTTTTGGGGTGATATGGTGAAGAATTACCTGACACATTCCCTTTTCTTCCTCTGTTAGTTCCCGAATGTCATCCCTTTTAACATGAGGCCAACCCAGTCAAGCCCCCGTCCCCTCGACTGCTCCAGAGGTCACCTGCAGGTGGTTCTGAGCCACACTAGCCACTGCCTGTCTCTCTGCCTGAGCTCACTCCCGGTGAGCATCCTTGGCCCGAGCACACTGACCAGGCTGGAAGCACTGAGGAGTTCATGACCCCGGGGGACCCTCGCCCAACGCACAAAGGGGCCAATGGCTAAATGCCCCCGCTCCCCTGCTCCCTGTGGCGGGGGGTGTCTGGTGTGCCCTGCGCAGCCTCACGCAGAGTTTTCAGTGGGAGCGCAGCCGCCGCCCATAGCAAACCTTTATGTTAACACAAAGGACAACTGAAGACGGGGATAATAATAACTACCTTTCCGGGTGGTCGTCCACGTACCTTGAGGAGACTCGCAGTAAGGGCTTGCAGGCAAAAGTTCCGTGACTCCGAAAAGTCTCATTCAGGGGACTTTCATACAAAGCGGGGCTTAGTTATGGATTATTTAATTGTATGTGGTGTTTCTTTTCCTTTCCTTTTTCGGCTCAAACCACATTGTGTGCCTTACATTTCTTTTACTTGGAAAAAACACTACACACACATGGAATATCCTAATTTTAATGACAAGTCGATGCATAAACAGGAAGAGCTCAAGACACAATTTCCAAGATGTCCAAGTGAAACTCTTTCTTTCTTTCGTTGGTGGTTCGTCTTCTGAAGAAACAACCTGTACGTGAATGATTTTAGAGAAAGCTTTGCAAAACCCTTTAAAAAGTCATGAAAACATTTGGACGGCCAGGCTACCTAACGGTGAGGGGAATTATCTTGGGGAGGAAGGAAGCAACCCCCAAGCATCTGTTTGTACAGGAGTTTGGCCACTGCAGGATTTCTAAGGTCTATTTCAGCTCTAGAGTTCTCTAATGAAAGAATACAAATTCTCCTCCAGACACATACACACCAACAACAGCAAAACTCAAACACCCATGCACTTTGATATGCAAGTTTGAAGATGGTGGATGAAGTTGGCATTTCTCTACCTTCCTCTAAAAGCAGCAAGAAGTCCAGAAGCAGGCAGTTCCCGGTGTTGTGACAGCTATTCAACGAGGTCATGGCTGTGGGTTCTTATCTCTGCTGTTCTGTTGACTGTTCCAACAGGCTCACAAGTTGGTCACTATGGCTATAGATGTCAAATGTGTGTTTAAAGGAAGAAGAAAGAGAGGCAAGGTCCATCTGTTGTGTTTAGCAGGAAAAACAAGAATTTCACCAGAAGCTAACGACGGGATTCTGCTTGCATGTCATTGGCAGGAACTGCGTCCCACAGCAAATCCTAGCTGCAAGGGAGCCGGGGAAATGGAGGACTTTCCAGCCTCCACACTGGAAGCAGAGGTGGAATGGCTCAGGAATGTCTGTTGACTTAACTCACAGGCAACGTCTGTCCTAGCTTGATTCTCAGGAGGGCCACTAGACGTTCCAGGCCTACTCTCTCTGCCTTAGCTATCACAGCATGGAGCAAGGAGGCAAGGAACTCACACATTGTCTTTCCCCACTGGAAATTGGGTTCAGTTTATTTTGGGCTGTTTCTGAATTCCCCCAAATGGCTGGGCAGGCCACTCTATCACTTCTACTGCTCAGAAAAGCTCCTTATGGCTACATGGCCCTGACCACCTGGAGTGTGCAAGTGTCTTCCACACACTTACTGCCTGCTGGGCCTGGACACTCTTTCAGACTCTTCAGAACCTTAGGCAGGACTTCCTCCCACCATTTCCTTTCATCTGGTTCTGTAGGAGAAAGAATATTTTATGTTTAAGGATTGTTCCAGAGCAGTTTCAACATCATTTTCATGGATAAGGGTTTAAGATTAAAGCAGCATTTCCCAACCAGTTTCCATAAACCAACAGGGATTCAAACATATGTCCTAGGGGCAGAAATGGCTAAAAATGATCCTAGCACGTATTTTCTTTCCAGTAAAAAAAAAATCCTTATTAAGCTTGTTATTTTAATATTTTTATTACTTAAATTAGAGCCCTTTGAAAGCCTCCACGTGCATATTGAGTGAGCCCACCCCAGGCTCGTGGAGCCTGGGTGGCTGTGGCCGTCTCTCCTCCATCCGTTTTCTCACTCACGAAGGACTCGGGCCACAAGGCACATTTGACCATTATGCAGTTTCAAATGGATTTTAATTATAGAATTTTACATGGTCGTCATCCTTAGTGATTCCTGAACACGTATGTAGAACAGACCATTGTTCAAAGACAGAAAGCACGTGGAGCTTGGAATTTTAAATACAAGTTCAATAATAGGAGAATAAAAAGAAACACAGAATCTTCAAATCTGTCTCCAGATGATTCTCAGCGGCTCTTTCCTAGATCCGTAAATTACAGCCATTGTATCGAAATGGCACGTTGACATTTCTCCATATTTTAAAAATTAACGTTCGAAAGAGAAAGTACAGCGATGACACCACCTGATTCGACTTTCCGTCCTTGGGGAACACAGGCGTCATTTCCTCTGTCTATGTCTGCAAAGTGCTGTTCGTGAAGGCACAATAGCAAATAGCAACTTGAAACCTTCTCTCACCTTTTCACTTAAAAACAAAACACAATGGTTTAAAATATTTAAAGGATTAAAAAATACTTTTTAAAAACAAATCAGTTGATTGTGTGCTGCTGGTGGAAATGTAAAATGGTGCAGCCACTATGGAAAACGGTATGGGCGTTTCCTCGAAAAATTAAAAATAGAACTCCCATGTGATCCAGCAATTCCACTTCTGGGTGTATACTCAAAATAGCTGAAATCAGGGACATAAACAGATGCTTGTGCCTTGCATTTGTAGCAGCATTGTGCACAATAGCCAAAAGGTGGAAACAACCCACATGTCCATCAGTGAATGGACAGACATATAAAATGTGGTCTGTGCACAACATGGACCATTATTCAGCCTTGAAAACGAAGGACATTCTGACACCTGCTACAACATGAATGAACCTTGAGCACATATTGTGCTACGTGAAATAAGCCAGTCACAAAAGGACAAATACCAAATGATTTCACTCACAGGAGGGACCTAGAGTGGTCAGATTTTTAAGGACAGAAAGTAGAATGGGGGTTCCGGGCTGGGCAGGGTGGATAATGGAGTGTGAGTGTTTAATGGGAAGAGTTTCTGTTTTACAAGATGAAAGAGTTATGGCGATGGATGGTGGTGATGTTTGCACAACAAAGTGAATGTGCTGAATGCCACTGGACTGCATACTTAAAAATAACTAAAATGGTAAATTTTGTTATTGTATTTTACTGCAATAAATAAAAATTTCCCAAATCTGGAAACTCTAAATATTTTCTTAAAAAACCTTATGGTCTCTCCCCAAATCAGTTGATTGTTTTGAAATTCAAGATTCAAGAATTTCGAACATCAAGCCAGTTGTTTTTGGGTCCATCTTTAGGATATAACAAATAGTTGAATTTCAATTTACATTTCAATATTCATTTCTTATTTTTACCCTTTTTGGTAAATGAATCAAGTTTTTTTTTTTTTTTTTTTTTTGAGACAGAGTCTCACTGTGTTGCCCGGGCTAGAGTGCTGTGGCGTCAGCCTAGCTCACAGCAACCTCAAACTCCTGGGCTCAAGCAATCCTTCTGCCTCAGCCTCCCAAGTAGCTGGGACTACAGGCATGCGCCACCATGTCCGGCTAGTTTTTTCTATATATTTTTAGTTGTCCAATTAATTTCTTTCTAATTTTAGTAGAGACGGGGTCTCGCTCTTGCTCAGGCTGGTTTTTGACTCCTGAGCTCAAACAATCCGCCCGCCTCGGCCTCCCAGAGAGCTAGGATTACAGGCATGAGCCACCGCGCCCGGCCATGAATCAAATTTTTTATACTAAGCCAATTGGGAATCCCCAACATTTTCTGTATAGTTCGTGAAATAAATATTGATATGATAAATTTTGTTAGATATGATTGCAAAAGTTATACTGACCTAAAGGGATGCATTTTAACTTACAATCCTTTCTTTATCATGCACCATGTGTGCAGCACTATCTGACCACCTTGGCTGAGGCTGACAACCCTGCGTCCCGGAAGCCCCTGCCCGATGAGCTTCCGGTTAGAGTTCATGGAAGGAGGAGTTCATGGGGGATTTGGAAGAGGGAGGAACAGTGGCTGGATCAGTTCCCTGATCACCATGTCCGGCGTGGGGATGGGCAGACCCAAGGTGTTCGTGGGCCCAGCTGTCCTCACCCTCCTCCACTCAGCCTGGCGGGTGCACCTGCTTTGGGCCCCAGGTGACAGCACCCCCCAACACACACCATGTGCAGCCCCTTGGCTGTGGGTCCAGAGGGAGGGCAGCTCCCACGTCCATGTCCGAAGTGCACTGCAGCTGCAGCTTGGGCTGGGCTTCCCGAATTTCCCTGCGGGATCCCACTCCCCCATGCACCCCGTGCTCCAGGGGGATGGTCGAGCAACTTTCCCATGACCCCCAGCTCTGCCTGCCAGCCCTCGTTCCCCTGCTCACCCACATCTGTGTAGGGGCTAACATCTACAGTAAATCCCAATCCCATAATACTCACAGCGGCTCTGCTTCTCTGACTGAATCCTGACAGATACAGGAAAAAAAATTGCAAAATGATTAAAATTCCCAAGATGATTCCTGTGAATACGTATCACTGTGCAAGAGGCTTATGCATTTGGACACACCGGGAAACCTTCAGGTAAATGTAGACCTAAATGCAAGTCAGTTTTTATTCTTTTGTATAATTTTCCAAAAAACCAAAAACCTACAAACCCCCAAATCCCACAAATCCAAATTTGTAGGAAACTGTGGCTGCCATGTCTGTATTTTATTCTCAGGACCCAGCATAGAGGCTTCCCAGAGACGGTGAAGCTCGCTAGTATCTCCCGCTCTGGCCTTTCCCGCAGTTTCAGAAAGCCCGTCCCACACCGATCCTCAAAGCAAAGGGGCTTTTGGGTCCCCGGTAAAATCTGGCTACTTTCGAATCCCTGGCCTGGAGGTGGTCATTTACATCCATTTGAGGATTTGAACCCGAGGTTTACAACTGCTGGCTGGTGGTTAGGCTTGGTCTATTCAGATCTTGAATTTGACATACGAAGTTTGCCTTTTGTTTGTTTTAAAATTGAACGAGTTAACTTTTTAACATATTGAATGATTTCTCATTAAAATCTTGAGATCTGACCTCTCCAAAAACAGTCAGAAGATGCAGCCTTATTGGGACCTCAAACCCCTTCTCCAACAGGTGGGTGGGGCTGAGCAGCAGCTGACTCCCCTCCGGGCAGTTAGCCCCAGTCCTCACCACTCCCTATTGTCTTAACCTCAGCTGTGTGTTCATGCCGCCTGCCTGGCTGCTGAGGGCTTTGGAGTTCACTGGCCGTGTCCCTCCCAGGCCATGATGCCTGGACACAGAGAACTGCACGCCATTCTTCTCAGGCAGCCCTGTCCCTACTAAGGGTCCTGCCACCTGATCCCGGGAGTGCTTCAGATGTTTACTGCTATTGTACACGAGACCCTTTGCCCAGACTAGAAAGCATGAGGATTTAATCAATTAACACTTTTTCTTTTTTCTTTTTTTCCTGTCTGGAAAATCTCAGCCCATTTGAAAGCTTTTTATCCTTCTGCTAGTTTTTCCCTCCCCCACCTAATTCTCTGTTGACTTTCAGATCTGTCAGCCTGGATATTATCTGCGTCCCTGATCCTTGATCTATCTCAGGCACAGCCTGAAAATCAAGTCTCATCTGCATTTCTAACGTTGTGATTTCATGTATTACTTTACTGATTTCGGGTGGAATTTTTCTCCCACTACTTCAAAATATCTCTTTAATCATTTTCAGGTTTTACAGCAGGTTTTTCCATGGGAACTTTGGAGTGGCTGCTGCTCTGGTTGTAATGGGGTGCAAGGGGGTGCAAACCCCCAATTTTGACTTTATTCCTTGGCCGACCTTCCCCTGCCACCCTGTCATCCAGCCAGACTGAATGACCGGCAGATCCCTGGACATCGCACACACTTTTTTTCTTTGCTCGCAAGGCCCTCCCCACTCCCTTAGCTGCCTGGGGACTTTCTATTCATTCTCAGTTCAATTTGTCTTGGAAGGAGGAGCCGATCCCTCCACCCTGGGGTCTCCACTGCTCCGGGCTCAGACATTCATAACAACACCTATCTCAGGGTTTTTCATTTGTTTGCACACCTGCCCCCCACTCAATGAACTCCTTAGACACTAGAACCTTCTTCCATTGTACGTTTTCACCTCTGCACCCCTTGTTTGAACATACTACAGGTGTGTATTAGTCAGCTAGTGCCACAATAATGCTGCATAACAAATCACCTCCAAACCCACCGGCATAAAATAACAAGCATTTATTTGGTGCTCATATGTCTGCTTGTTGGCTGAGCTTTGGCTGATCGAGCCTGGGCTTGGCTGAGTTTGTCTCCAGGCCTGAGTTTAGTCCAGGTTTGCTTTCTATGTCTCTTATTCTTCTGGGATCAGTGGCATACCTGAGGCATGTTCTCATGGCGATGGCCTAAGTGCAAGATAAGCCCAACTGGATGAACACATTTTAAGCCCTTGCATCTCACCTGCTGACCTCCCATTGGCCAAAGCATGACCTATGGCCAAGCCCAGAGTCAAGGGGTGGAAATACCCTGCCCTCCACAAAGCCATGGCAAGGATATGCACACACAGTAGGACCACAAGGGTGGGAGGAATTCACACCACTAATTCAATCTGCCGCAAGGTGCCTAAACGTTTGTGGAACCAACAGATACGAAATATTCAAGAGAGATTCAGGAAGCTTCCTCATTCATTGCATAGAATTTAACAACTGCAAATTTCCATACATGTGAGACCAAGCTTTGGGCAGCTGCCTCAGTGTGTCCTTCAGCATCACCCCCCTTCCCCCCAGAAGCACTGACTGCCTCAAATCAACCTAGAGGGTCAGACCCCAGGGCTCCACTGGGGCTGTCCGGCTGTGTCATGGGGTGATGCAGCACAGCACCCCCCGGGGTAAGCCACACCTGCAGTCCCCACTACCAATTCCTCTGTTAACACTTTACTTATGCAAAAGGGAGCAAAAGGCTCAAATCATATTAAATTATTGTTATTT
>NW_012137969.1:4426201-4449372 GCF_000956105.1 Propithecus coquereli
CAGTGGGTCAGAGTAGTCGTGGCAAGATATTTTGGGAACAACTTTGGGTTTTTTTTTTTTTTTTTCAGACAGGGTCTCACTCTGTCACCCATGCTGGAGTGCAGTGGCGTCATCATAGCTCACTGCAGCCTCCAACTCCTGGGCTCAAGCGATCCTCCTGCCTCAGCCTCCTGAGTAGCTGGGACTACAGGTGTGTGCCACCGCGCATGGCTGGTACTTTCCATTAAAACTAAAAATGCACATATCCAATGACAGAGACCACTTCTTGGTATCAACCCAGAGGAAACAGTGACACTTTTACATGAGAAAACATTTAAACGATGCTCATTACAAAATTACTTGGTGTAATAAAAAATGGAACCCCCCCCATCCTTGCCGAGTGTCACACAGTGGTGACTGGTGCTCTGGATGACTTTGCAGCAGGTAAAAACAACTAGGTACATCTGTGTATGTTAAGGTGGGTGGGACGCCAAGATGTAGTATTGAGGAAATGAAAAGCAAGCTCCTGAGTGAAGCATACAGAATAATTTCATTTATGTTCTACACACACACAGAGGGTATTTTCTCCAGTTGCGTGTACGTGGAGGGGGCAGGAGGTGTGTGAGCGGGGGGCAATTGTGGGCCTGGGTTTGTTCAAGTTAGGGCGACACACGCCATGTTCACGACAGCACTAGTCACAGCAGCCGAGAGGTGGAAACAACTCACGGCCCATCATCAGAGGAATGGAAGAACAGGATGTGGTCTGTCCACACCATGGAATTACTCAGCCGTAAAAAGAAGAAAACACTGATGTGGGCTGTGACGTGGACGAACCTTGAAAACATGACACTACCTGGAAACAGCCAGACACGAAAGGCCACATGCTGTGTGATCCCACTGATACGGAAGGCCCCACTGGGAAGTTCTTAGCAACGAAAAGCAGATCGGTGGTTGTGGGAGGAGCAGGAGGGGGTGGGGATGGGGAGTGACTGCTTGCTGGGTACCAGGTGTCCTCAGGGGTGACAAAAAAGTTCTGGAACTGGATCGAGGTGGTGGCTGCACAACGTTGTGAATGGACTAAATGCCACGGACCATGAAATGGTCAACTTCATGTCATGTGAATTTCAATTCAATAGAAACGTGTTACAAAAAAGAAGCAGGGCACCGCTCGTTCCCAGAGCGAGGTGCAGGCAACTCGGGGGACGCCAGTGACAACGTGCTCACCCAGAAACCACTCCTCCGCCGCACACCACGGTTAAGGATGAGCCTCTTCCAAAGTGCATGTTTGTTGTCAGGGATGTGGGAAAAGTTTAACCCGGTTAATTAATGAAAGTCAAACACTTGGATTCCTGACAAAACACTAAGATAATAACTCAACTGTGCCAAACACTTGGGAGGAAAATATGAAGACGGCCTTGACTCAGCCCTCGGGGCCTCTAGGAGGAGAAACAGTGGTGGAAACAAACAATTATGGGGTGAACGGACTGTCAGAGGGAGCTCCAGCCTGGGAAGAGCACAGAGAGGGGAACGCTCATCTGCTATGGGGGAGACGCCCAGACTGGCCTGGAGCTTGGCCCGCGGGCCTCGTAGGACGCCCCCTGGGCGGGGAGGAGGGAGAGGGCTGAAAGACGTCTTCAGAGTGGGGATAAGATATCCATGTGGCGCTGGCCCGTGTGTGCGGGTCGGGCGAGGCAGCGGGGACCGTGCTCCAGGCCTCCAGCATGTCCCTCAGGTTCCTGCGCTCAGCAACTTCTTCCAGCACCTTCCGTGACTGCTTTGAACCTCTTCTCTAAATTCCTACCCACCCCCACCCCACCTCCTACCCTCATTTCTTCACTGAGAAAAGTGAAACCAGCAGTTTGAAATGCCTTCCCCACTCCCATCCCCAGGTCTCCTCCTCCTCCTCCTCCTCACCTGCCACCCCGGGGTGGGGGGCTGGCCCACCCCAGGCTGAAGACTGACCCTCCCCCTGCACCCTGGAGAGCCTCCCGCCACAGAGCTGCCCCTCTCAAACACTTCATCTCTCTCCTCCGCAGCCTCCCTGATGCTTTTCAAAGAGAGCTTTAGGTTTGTAGAAAAATTGGGTGGAAAGGACAGAGTTCCCATCTACCCCCTTTCCCGCCTCAGTTTCCCCTATTAGGAACATCCTGCATCAGTGTGGTACAGTGGTCACAACTGATGAACCGATATTGCTACATCACCATTAACTAAAGTCCACAGTTAACTTATAGGACGTGAGGGTTCCCTCTTTGTGCTGTACGTTCTGTGGGTTTTGAGAAATCTATAATGTCACGTGTCCACCATTACGGGATCATACAGAGTAGTCTCACTGCCCAAATCCTCTGTGCCCCACAGTTCATCCTCCCTCTCCAGTGACCCCTGGTGACCACCAATCTTTCTACTGCCCCATAGTTTGCCTTCTGCAGAATGTCCTATCATCTGCGTCGTACGGTACGTAGCCTTGTCAGACTGGCTTCGTTCACTCAGTAATACGCGTTTAAGGCTCCTCCGTGTCTTTGTGTGGCTTGTTTGCTCATTTCTTTTTATTGCTGAATATGCCACTGTCTGGAGGTTGCACAGTTTGTTTATCCACTCACCTACTCAAGGGCACCTTGGTTGCTTTCAAATTTTGGCAATTACGAATAAAGCTTCTGTAAACATCCGCGCGCAGGTTTTGTCCTAATGCATTTGAACTTGGAAACGGCTCAGTCTCGACCCCACGTTCCCTTCGCCTGCGGCTCCTTTCTCGTGGGCGTCTGGCTCTCACGAGACCCTGAGCTCATTGCACCAGGCACCAAATCTCTTTGTGTGTCCTCTTAGGTCTGCAGCACCAACCACAGTGCCTGTCTCAGAGACGTGCCCAATACTCATTAATGACATTAACTAATATTAATGAAAATGCCAACTTGCTTCCACACACCTGGGGAGGATGCATCAATATTCTCCAGAGGCATGTGAAAATCATTACAACTGCTTTTCTTCTTCTTAGTTGAGATAAATTTCCTATAATAGCCCATCTTGAAAGTGAAAAATCTCAAGTGACCTCTTTGTCTATAAAAACCCAGTGTTGGGGGGGAGGTGGGGGAGAGAGGGTATGTGATGAAGTCAGAGGCTCTGTGGAAACCCACAGAGAATTGGGAATTTCTACCTTCATTCTCCTGTCTGAAAGGCAGGACTCTCAGATTCTGGAATGAACTTGTCAAAGTTGTCCACTCACATCACAATGTTTAGTGTTTTCTGAGAGTTTGTTAGGAGAAGGTCAAAGAAATGCACGAGAATGGGAGATTCATGTGCGGGAACAAGATTTTCTAAGGATAAAGCCACATAATACTCACCAGTGCATTCTCCAACAGGTCCAGGCCTTCGGTCCAATCCCTAGTCTGTGTGAGTGTGCCAGGACCGCTGTAACAAAACCACAGCCTGGGCCCGGGCGCGGTGGCTCATGGCTGTAATCCTAGCACTCTGGGAGGCCGAGGCAGGAGGATCAATTGAAGTCAGGAGCTGGAGACCAACCTAAGCAAAAGCAAGACCCATCCCTACAAAAAATAGAAAAAATTAGCCAGGCGTGGTGGTGCATGCCTGTAGTCCCAGCTACTTGGGAGGCTGAGGCTGATCCCTTGAGCCCAGGAATTTGAGGTTGCTGTGAGCTAGGCTGATGCCACAGCACTGTAGCCCAGGCAACAGAGCCAGACTCTGTCTCAAAACAAAAACAAGAACAATCAATCAAAAAACCCCCACAGCCTGGGGGCTGAAACTGCAATTCTGGAAGCCATTAGTCCAAGATTAAGGGTTTGACGGGGTTGGTTTTACCTAGGGTCTCTCTCCGTGGCTTGTAGATGGCCATCCCTCTGTGTGTGTCTGTGTCCAAATCTCCTCTTTTTTTAAGGACACACCCTAGTGACTTTATTTTAACTTAATCACC
This sequence comes from Propithecus coquereli, assembly GCF_000956105.1. Lineage (NCBI taxonomy): Eukaryota > Metazoa > Chordata > Mammalia > Primates > Indriidae > Propithecus > Propithecus coquereli. Next base: position 4,430,103 of record NW_012137969.1, read on the forward strand.
TATTCAAAGACCCTGTCGCCAAATGCAGCCACATTCTGAGGTACGGGAGGTTAAGACCTCAACATATCAGCTTTGCAAGAACACAGTTCAGCCCCTACCGCCATCCACGTGAATAGTGGACAAGGGCCGGGAGGACCCAAGCTGGTTTAACTCTCTCCAGAGTAGAAATGCCAACGCCGAATACTGCTTGAGTGATATTTGGGTCAAAAGTGGGGAAAACTCACCATTACTCATATCATACAGTATAACACATTTGCATATTGTCTAAATAAATGTGAGACCAGCCTCTTGAGACATTTGCTAAACATCTATGAGATTCATAGTCACCGTGCAACAGAGATGCTTAGTAAATGTTTAGAGAACTAATCAAAGACATTTTCAGCAAAATCAGCTCATGATTTCATAAATACTATTTCTCATTCTACAGGAGGGCTGGATACAGTCCTGTCCTTTTAAAGAAATATTTGGTAAGATACACATAACACAAAATTTACCGTCTTAAGAAGTGTGGAGTTCGGTGGTGTTACGCACATCGACACTGCTGTGCAGCCGTCGCCACCATCCATCTCCAGAACCCTTGTCACCGAGCCTAATGTCCTCGAGGTTCATCCGTGTTGTAGCACATGCCAGAATGTCCTTCCTTTCAAAGGCTGAATAATAATATTCTATTGTCCGGAGAGAGCCCATTTTGCTTGTCCACTCATCTGCTGATGGACACCGAGTGGTGCCCGCCTTTCGGCTGTTGTGGACGATGCCGCCATGAACGTGGGGTGTTCTTTCTGATCAGACATGTTACGTGTCTTGGAGACGATTCCTCCCCTTATTTCTCAGCCCACTGAGTGTGAGGGTTTTCAAGCCCTGCAGATTGACACAGCAAATATTTTAGGCAAACAGAGATTTTTGGAGATTCCTTTGGCCTTTTCTAATCAAGGACCCTTAGAACTGCCTTTGTAAACAGAGTTTCATCTGCCTAGTGGGTAGAGCTAAGTTACCCTACTTGACGTCTTTGTTGTTTTCTGATTTAACAAACAGAAAAGATTTTGCCTAGCGGCAGACCCAGAAAGTGGAGTGTGCCGCGCGTGGTGCAAGGTGCTGGTTTGGCCCGACCCTCGCTCTTGTCTCTGACTCGGGGCCGAGTCTCTCCCTTCAATGATGAAGAATTTCTAGACGTTTCTCAGTGTATGCCCCAAAGACTTCTAGTGGCCAACTGGGGCATTTGTTAAAAATTCAGATTAGAATTTTCTTTTGAACATATGTATAAAGCTCAAACTTTCCCATACTCCAAAAATGAAAAAAAGAAAACAATAGTAAAAACATGCAAACTTTATTTCCATCAAATGGAAATCGACTCTAAAACGTAGGTAAATGCTGCCAGAGACAATTGAGTTCCCCTTAGAGCTGGCAGAAGGAAACGGAGAGACAACGAGGAGAGATTACAACGGCGCCAGCTCGGATGCCGCAAACCTCAGCAAACGACAAGAAAAATTCAGTTCTGCCGGGTAAGGGACACCGCCTGATGGGCAAAAGCTTCTCCTTTCCTGCTGCAGCCTGCGACTGGCATCTGAGGGGGGCAGGTGTCAGAGCTGGGACTGAGCCCTTACCTTTGGGACCCGACGCTACTCCGGTGGACAGTGGCAGAACTGAACCGAATGAGAGGACACCCACCCGGGGTTACGTAGAATTAACTGTTTGCTTGTTGATGGGGAAAGATCCCCACACACATGTGGTCATGGCAGTCTTCTGTGTTTATTGTTGTTGAGTGAGAGAATAGAAAAAAAGAAACGAAACCCTGAGTATGTTTTTTGCTCTCACAAAGTCATGACCGTAAAAGGCAGGAGGGTAGTTACTTTTTGGAGAGAGAGGAAGGTTGAGACCACAATAGAAAGATGGGGGGGGGTCGTCCCCCCAGGATGCAGTTCTTGACCTTGGCTTTTTTTTTTTTTTTTTTTTGAGACAGAGTCTCACTGTGTTGCCCAGCCTAGAGTGCCGTGGCGTCAGCCTAGCTCACAGCAACCTCAAACTCCTGGGCTCAAGTGATCCTCCTGCCTCAGCCTCCCGAGTAGCTGGGACTACAGGCATGCGCCACCATGCCCGGCTAGTTTTTCTATATATTTTTAGTTGTCCAATTAATTTCTTTCTATTTTTAGTAGAGACGGGGTCTCGCTCTTGCTCAGGCTGGTTTCGAACTCCTGAGCTCAAACAATCTGTCCACCTCGGCCTCCCAGAGAGCTAGGATTACAGGTGTGAGCCACCGCGCCCGGCCTACCTTGGCATTTTTTACAGGGGTGTTTACTTTACAATCACTTAGTAAATAACACCTATTTTGTGTATTTTTTATTTCTGTACCCATGTTTTATTTTTATAATAAAAAGATTTTAATACATGTCATACTCTTCATGGCATAAAACACTATAAAAAATCAAAAGTCAAAAGAGAAATTGCAACATCATGTTGGTATCTTATATTAGAAGCAAAGGGTTCACTCTCTAATTGTATAAAGAGTTCTTAGAAACCAGTAAGAAAAAAGCAACCATTCATTAGAAAAATCAACAAAAGATATGAACAAAGAGTTCAAAAACCATAAAAGATGTTCAACATCACTTGTGGTGGTGTATATGATGCTACTTATCAATATTTCTGGTGTCTGGTTCTCCTCCTGTCTGGTCCCCATGCTTTTGGGGTCGGGCATGGCCGGGGGACTGGTTTTGGCCAATGAGATGGAGCAGGAGTGACTGCTGCCACTTGCAGGCGGAAGCATTTAAATGATTATGGAAGAGGCTCCCGGGTGCTCGTCCCCTGCCAAGGTGGTCTATCACGGCAGCACATTTTAGGTACAGAGGTACAAAGATGAACCTCTCTGGACAGCCACTTGGTGTGAGCAAGAAACAGAGGACTTGGTATGTGCAAAAAACAAACCCTTGCTGTCTTAAGCGCTGAAATCTTGGGGTTGTTTGTTACTGCAGCATAACCTAGCCTACCCTTGGGAGTGTGTGTGGAGGTTACAAATGTTCTCCGTGTGGCCTTTCGCAATGGTTATCTTGGACCAGACTGGGAAGAAAAATGCTGCCGTTCTCAGTGGTAAGTGATCAGCTGTGGTCTGCAAAGTGGGACGGCTGCTACATGTAGCTGATAAGACCAGAAAAATGACAACCATTTTAGCAACGCTGAATATCTTCGTATTTCAAAATGCTACGCCACAGACAAACAGTTTTGATGACCACACGATTTCTTATTTTGGGACTTCAACAAAGGCACTATATTATGAAAGAAATCATCAACACTTTTTTATTTAGCTTATTTATTCAGCAAATATTTATCGAGTGCCTGCTCTGCATCTGGCACTTTTCTGGGTGATAGATTAGGGAATGAAGGAAGTAAAAATTCCTGCTGGCCTAGAGTTTACGTTCTAAGGAGACGGGTGAGAAACGACAAACACAGAACAAATAACGGGCATAGCATGATAGAAGGTGATAAGGAAAAAAAAGCTATAGTTTTTTTTAATAAAAAGACAGGTAAGAAAATTGGGACTGCTGGGGAGGTGTTGTGATTCTGAATGAATGGTCAGGAGAAACCTTACTGAGAAAGAGACATTTGAGCAAAAATTTGAGGGAGGAGAGAGAACAAGTCACACAGATGCCAGGGCAAGGACTTTCTATGGAGATCAAACAACCTGTGTAAAGGCCCTGGGGCAGGGACAAGCCTGGGGTATTACAGGAACAGCCAGGAGGCCGGTGTGGCTGGAAAAATGAATGAGAGCATGTGAGTGGCGGGGGAGAGGGAAGAGAGAGAAGTGTGTGTGGGAGGCAGTGCCAGGCAGGTCACGTAGGGAGCAATGAGAAACTGTGAGCCAAGGAGTGACAAGTTGTGACTAATGTTTTAACAGGATCATTTTGCCCATCATATGGAAACAGGATGCAGGGGACAGTGGAAGGACAGAGGGCACAGCAACAGCCCAGCACACGGACGCAGAGGAGGTGATGGGGGCCGCTCAGAGCCTGGGTTCAGTCTCTCAGGCAGAGGCCACATGGTTCCGTCATGGTCTGACACCAGTGCAGATGACCGTCCCCGTTGGCAGAGAGGGTTCTTGCCTCCGCGCAGGAAGGAATTCAAGTACCGGGGTGCCAGTGAGAGAAAAGCTCAGACACGAGATATGAGCAAAAGCAGAGAGGTTTATTGAAAGCAGAGATACCCTTAAGGAAAGGCAGAAGAGCAAAGTGATCCAAGAAGTAACGGGGCCGCCTGGCATTGGAGTCTGTCCTTTTATGCTAATCTGTAATAATATGCTAAACGGGGGCAGGAATATTTATAGATTTTTGGGGAAAGGGGTGGAGATGCCTAGAACCAGGACCCCTCCCCTTTCTTGACCTCACAGGGTCACTTCCTGGAGTTGCCATGGCATTTGTAAACAGTCATGGCGCTGTGGGTGTGATTTTTACTATGTTAAGGAGGGTAGTTCATTTAGGGCCACTGTCGCCTCAACCGCGTGTGTGCCCCAATTAAAGGGATTCCCGCTTTTACCTTAGATAAAGGTGTTACGGCTAAAGCAAAATAACTGAAAGGTCCCTGTTGGGTACGTCTGTCTTAGCTGAGCATGTTCACATCCTGTGACGTCTCCTTCTGACCCTGCCTCACTGCATGACGGGTGTCTGGCGCCTGTCTCAGTTTGACTGTGAAATTCCAGAGACAGAGAAGAGTCCAGAATGTCTTCAGGGTTCTGGCCGGAGCAGCCAGAAGGATGGAGACATCGACTGAGGCGGGAAGACCTTGGGGAGGGAGACCGGCGCCACCGCGAGACGAGGGCGAGCCGCGCGGCCGTGTTCTGGGGCTGCCGTCACAAATGACCGTGAACGGGGTGGCTTGAAACGACAGATTCATCCCCACAGTCCTGGAGGCCAGAAGTCTGAAACCGGGGTCCGTGCTCCCTCTGGGGACTCACGGGGAGAATCTGTTCTCGCCTCTTCCAGCCTGCGGTGGCCGTCAGCGCGCCTGGCCTTGAGGACGCGGCACTCCAGGCTCTGCCCCGTGTTCCACCGCTTCCCCCTTCTGTCGCCCAGTCTCCTGGGAGGAATCGTCACTGGATTTAGGGCCACGCCGGTGACGCGGGATGATCTCCCCATTTCAGGATCCTCACATACATCTGCAAAGACGCTTTCCCCAAACAAGGTCACCTTCACAGCTTCGCGGGACCAGGATGTGGCCGCATCTCGTTGGCGCAGGGCACCTTCCAGCCGGCCACCAGCCGGCAGTGGTCTGAGGTTGGTCTCTCAGCGCGTGGTCCAGGTGGGGGTGGGCAAAGTTCTTGACGTAAGCGTTTGGATTTGGGGGCCAGAGAGGCGAGGAACTAGAGGCGAGTTGGACGCGTCCACAGGTGCCTCATAAGCAAGGGCTTAGCTCTGCAGCCCCACGGCCTGCCAGGAGTCAGTCTGAGCAGCGTGCAGTTCGGAGAAGCTGACTCTGAAGACGCTCCCGGGGCGAGGGGCGAAGGTCCTGCCTGCGTTACACCTGGGGCCTGAGCACGAAGGCACCGTTCTTGGTCCCAACGGTTAAGCCAAGCGTGTGTAGATGCAGACAGTCCTCAAAGGGACAGATGAACCCCCGACCTCCCTTCTCTGGGCCCAGGTCGTGAGGGGAGGCGTGTGGAGGTGCCGCGAGGAAGCCGGCCGCACAGAGCCTGTGTCTCATTCGCCGTGGGGACTCCTGGTTGGATACGGCCTCCCCCAGGGGTGCCAGCCCCGTCAGTGTTGGCTGCAACACGAGAAAATGTCATCCCCACTCAACCCAGGACGGCCATCCACGTGGAGACATCAAGTGATATGAGATAATACTTCTAGCTACCCATGTCCTCGTGGCTTCAGAGCTGGGCATTTGCTACACTCTTGTGTCATTAGGCTGCCGAGTCCCAGAGACATCAAGAATAAGAGTGTCGTTGTGGCTCCACGGCACACTACGGGGACAGCTGGGTTTCCAGTCCCCACTTCCACCCTCTTCAAGTCTTCACCACGACTTCCTGGCGTCGGTGGATGGAAAGGTCTCTCCCTGAGTCCTGGGGACCTGTGCTCACCGCAGAACAATCTCTGGGTCCTAGAGCGAGAGGCAGACGGCAGCCTCCGGAGCTTGTGGACGTAAGTTCTATCTTTTCTCCTCATTTGCTTCCCAAACCCATCACTTCTGCCTGTGTCCACCCTCCAGTTCCTCTGCAGTCTGGTTACAATGGAGCTCCGTGGTCCTGGGGTGTCCTGGCCTGGATTGTCCTTGGAGGAAACCCTCGCTGTCCCCTTGTTCTTGTGAGTTACAACCTCAGGCAGAGAGTTTTCTAATCCTTTCTGAAATTAGTGTTTTCTAAAGGAGAGGTGCTGCTGTTATATCCTCAGGTTTTTAATCCTAAATGTGTGCATTTGGCAAACACCTGTTGAGATCCCACCCTCGGCTGAGTGCCACCGTGGGCTCAATTGTAAGGAATTAGCACTCGAAGCACGGGAGTATTATTGGTGAGGGTTTTAGGTACAAGCCACAGAAATTGGATGTGGTTAATTAAAGCAGAAAAGGAGTTTATTAAGAGGATTTTAGGGAATCTCCGTGAGGTCTAAGAAGCAGGCTTGGAGGCTGTGCTGCCACTGACAATGTCCCCAGGTCACACCGGCTGGAAGGTGCTGGGGCTCTGCGAGGTCTGCGTGCCCCGCCCCTCCATCCCCATGCCGGGAGCTGCGTCTGCTGCTGCTGCGGACACCGGGCCCTGACACGGCTGCTCTGCTGTGGCCATTCTTGGCAGGAAGAGACCCGGAGGTCTCTTTTCCTTTGCCGTACTGACTCTGCGTTTAAGACCAGTGTGTGGGCCCTGATGGCCGGACTGGAGCCCAGTCCACAACCGCACGCGCAGCTTCCCAGGAGATGGGAACGCTGGGAGCTGGCACTTTCCAGCCTGTTCCTCGGGCGGGAGAGGCAGCTTTGCCCGAGCAGGGGCAGATTCCCCGGACACCGCAAGGAAGCTCAGACACACGAAGGCCAGAGTTAGAAGCTGGGATGTGCCCACTGAAAAGGTGACAAAATAACCATCTTCTTAAAATATACTTTTGGTCCTGTTAGTACATTGAAACTTTCAGTGCATCCTGTTTAGTGGCAGAGCAAAGTCTGGTCACCTTGTCGTGGCTTTGAGACCAGCACTGGCCCCTCTGTCCAGGATCAGACAAAATATTTCCTCTTTGATGAAACTATCCTTGCTCTTGAGCCGAAATCGAGCACTTCTGACCTTGCATTCCTGCTTAAAATTCAATTAAATATTCATTCGTACATTTACCCTATGACTTGGTGATCTTATTCTTGGTGTTTACCCAAGAGAAATGAAAACTTATATTCCCACAAAAGCCTGTATGTTCATAGCTGTTATATTCATAAACCAAAAACTGGAAGCCACCGAGATGTCCATGGATACCAGACTTTGGTACATGCATGCAGTGGAATGTACACTCAGCAACAAAAAGGAATAAACTAATAAACACTAACACAGAAGTCCTCAAAAAATACTGTGGATATACAAAATATGGTATCTGCATACAGTGGAGCATTATCCAGCCTTAACAAGGAAGGACATTCTGACACCTGCTGCAACACGGATGAACCTTGAGGACGTCATGCTCAGTGAAATAAGCCAGTCACAGACAGACATCTACTGTGTGATTCCACCTGCATGAGGTGCGTAGAGTCGTCCAAATTACAGAGCTAGAAGGCAGGATGGTAGTTGCTAGGGGCTGGGGGTAGGAAATAGGGAATTACTGTTCAATGGGTACAAGATAAAGAAAGTATGAAGTTGGATGATGGTGATTCAACATTATGAAAGTATTTGGTACCACTGAACTGTACACTTAAACATGGTTAAGATGGTAAATTTTATGTTTTGTGTATTTTATCACACTGAAAAATTGGGGAAAAAAAAGGAAAGAACTATTGCTACATGCAATAGCATGCGTGAGTCTAAAATGCACTGTGGTAAGTGGAAAAGGTCCAACTCAAAAGGCCACAGGCTGTGTGATTCAATTTATGTGACATTCTCAAAAAGGCAAAACTGTAGAGACAGACAATAGCCCAACGTCATCCAGGAGCCGGGGAGAGGGGAGGGACCGGCTACAAATCACAGAGGGAATTACGTGAGGTGATGATTGACTGCGGTGGTGACACAACTGTGTGCGTTTGTCAAACTCGCGGAACTGTACGCGGAGAGGTAAAATCTTATCGTATGTAAATTATACCTGAAAAGATGACCTTTTTAAAAATGAAAGAAGATGGAGGAAGATGTTCTGAACGAGTGGGCGGAAAAGAAAGCCCAGGAAAATATTTAGAAGAGAGTATTTAGAAGTATTAAATAACAGCCATTCTTCAACAGGAAACCAGGCTGGCCATTCTGATGAATATTCCCACCTGACATTTAATTATGGAAATCTTCAAACACAGTTTAAAGGATCGTGCCGTGACCAGCTACCTTCCACCACCTAGACTTTACAATTAGCATTTTGCTGTATTTGTTCTATTGCGTGTCTGTCCTGAAACCCATCAATCTATCTCGTCTTTGATGCATTTCAGAGGAAGCTGCAGGCGCCAACGCTCTTCACCCCAAGCCTGTCGGTGCCCATTTCACGGGCTCGAGTTCAATACTCGTTTACACTTTTTTTCTAGGTAAGATTTCCATGTAGTGAAATGCACAGGTCTTCTTTCGCTTAGCAGAGCATTTGCGAGGTTCGTCCGTGCCGCTGCGTGTTGGAGTGAGTCTCTGATTTCCATCCAGTGTGGCAGGATTAAAGTGGGGCATGGAGGACCACAGAGAAGCCGTGAAATCCATCACTTTCATCTGAACAAATGAAAAGCTCGTTCTGATCCCTGAGACTGAGAAAGGAGGATGGAGCTGAGGCGAACACAGCAGGCAGAGCTGTGGGGCCCTCGGAACCCGGCACGGTCTGTCCACTTTCATCTCTTTTTACATGTTGATACTCTGGGTGTGATTTTGTTTGGGGACAAAAAAGATGTTTCTTCTACTAGAGAATATTTGGGGAACAAGGACGGGAAAGCGGGTCAGATGCACTCACGAGTGGCTGCCTTCTGAACGGAGCACATCCTCCAGCTAGAAACCAGTTCACAGTCGACAGCTGAGATTTTTAGAAAGTCAACGAGCAACTATTCAGCTGCCCAGTGTGGTGGGCGAAGAGAGTGTCAGACCCTGGAAGCTTCTCCAGACCTCAAGACAAGACCCTACCTGCGGTGGCTCATGGTCTAATCAGCGCGATGGGTTGAAAACACTGTCAAGAGCCCTTGATGTTTATTCATGGCAAGTTCAACACCGTCTTTTTAGAGAGCTCACGTCTTGCAGAATGCCCAGAAAGCCCGATAAGCCCTCCTTGAGCTCTGCAAAATAGGAAAGGGAAAAAGATTAGAGCTGGGAGACTTGTGCATGGTGTTTATTGTCGTACAGCAGAGAAAATATTTTTAAGTTTGTGTATGGTGGGGTTTCCCGGGCAAAGTTTACTGAAACCTGGGATCTTGGAGTAAGAGCAAGCTTTGGAAGTTGATTGACAGCTGCATAGATAGCGAGAGCCCACGGAGATTCACATGGCTCTGCAGACAGGAGGACATGGCCCGGGACCTTGGAGACACCTGGTTTCTCTGGCTCCTGGAGAGGCTGATTTACCTACCAAAGGGGTATAGTGAGGATCTAGGCTCACTCCACGTCCAAGGACCCCCTCACAGGCCACGAAGCCAATGACACTGTTTTAGGTTTTTGTTTTGTCCACACTCCACTTCCGGATGCAAATTTATATGAAGGATATAAAATCTAGGATATAGGTTATGGCTCTAGAAGAGCAGCTTCCATAGGAGAGATGCTTGTCTCTCTCCCCTGACAGTCCTGGGGTTCTCAGTCCAGGCTGTGGGGGAGGCTCCACGAAGTCACTCAGGGACCCAGGTTCTTCCCATCTTGTTGCTCCTTCACTAGCTTCCCGCAAGAATCTAACATGGTAGAAGCGGCATCATTTCCACATCTGCATTCCAGCTTAAGGAAAGACGAAAAGAGGACAGAGTCCACAACAAGGGGGTTGCCTTTCAGCCAGGAGCTGTGCACACCCCTCCTGCTCCTATCCCGTTCGCTCCAAGCAGTCGCACGACCACGTCTGGCTGAAACAGAGGCTGGAGACTAGTCTGGCCACATGCGCAGCTAAAACCCCATGAACATGAACAAAGGAAGGGAAGGATCTGGGAAGACACGAGGCAACGATCTTGTGAGTGAGCCCCTTGTAGGGAGTCGTTGAGGGGTGGCAGGAGGATGGATCAGAATCTTCACCGCCCAAAGGAGTTTTCTTCTCTTTGCTACAGTTTTAAATGTGGCTTTATTCTCTATGGTCCTGCTTCTCTGGACAAAACCAGGTGCAAAAGATCCTCTTCTACCAGCCTCTCAGTCCCCGAGGGTTGTCCTTGCAGGCAGGAGGTGTGGCTGGCTTGGGTCAGGGGGCCCCTCGCCCTGGGAGGCGCCTCTGGCTGGTGCCTTCCTCAGCTGCAGCCGGTTCCCCTCCCGTCTTCCCTCCCCTCTCCCTGCCGGCTCTGCTCCGTCCCAGCCGCCGCGTCAGTCTGGACACGCTCTTGGAAGTCTGTGGATTCTGTTTATTTTCCACTTTCCCTGGAAATAGAGTTTATGGGGTTTTAAAATTCTCCCTGTTCTTTATGTGTGATTTCCAGGAGGAGACATAGAAAAACGTTCTCACACAGCCACGCTCATTGTGAAAGCCCCTGGAACAGTTTCACGAGTCACTTTATTTAGGTTACAAGGAGCCAAGGATTGGCCTCTCGGGATACGGTGGTAACAGGAATTTCTCTGTAGGGCAAAGAGACTGCAGCAAGTACCAGTCTAGGCCAGGGACAGAAAATCAGCTTGATTAACGACAACAAGGTCAGGCACGGAGGAGGGAAAGCATCTAGTTTAGGGATGAAAGCGATGTCTTATCGTCTGTCGTCCCAGAACAGCCCTGGTGACATTGCCCTGGGCGAAATGTAAGCCGGTTTTCTCCGACTGAAATTGGCTGGGACACACCTTGGAGGCAGGTAACGATCCTACAGGAAAGCAGAGACTCCAAGGAGATGACTGCGTAAGAGCCGCTGAGTAAACGCAAAGCGAGTCTTCGCGGGCACCGCGTTTCCCGCCCGGCGTGGTAACCACGGGTCATAAATGAAGCCAGAGCCGTGGCCCGACGGTGCCGTTAGGGCCAGAACTCTGGCTCCAGCTGGCATCTCCGGCCTGAGAAAGACGAGGACCGCGGCTCACTGGATCCGTTCTCCGTGGCTGTGACTTGCAGCGCGACACGTTTTCTAGCACGTCCAGTTTGATTTTTTTTTCCTTCTGAAAGCCAGTGGCTGGACTCCGAGGCAGAACCGCGAGCATTTCTGTGTTCCCACCACCAGGTTAGTTATAGACGTTTGCAGCGTGTTTAGACAGAGGAAGCCGCCGCCTTTCTTCCAGGGATGCCGTCATTCAGGGCATACTTAGCGAGCCAGCCATGCTGGGAGGACGTGGAGTTGTTCCAATTTACAGGTAACATGACTGAGACTCGCGGGGCTCCAGGGACTGGCTCGAAGCCACTGAGGCATGAGGATAGTCGAGTGGCTGGGGTGGACACTGCTAACTGGCCACCACCCCTCCTCCTGGGTAGGAGCTGCAATGCATCCGCCCCAAGGGAGGACTCAGGATTGTCTAAGATAATCATGACAAAGCTGTTTCCCAGCCCCCCCAACCCCTGGCCTCTCCTGCAGCCATGTAGGACTGCTGTGGGGAGCTCTGGGAAAGCTCTTGGTGGTTTTGGGAAAGAGAGAGAGAAAGAAGGAAAGGAAGGAAGGAAGAAAGGAAGGAAAAGAGAAAGACAAAAGAGAAAGAGAAAAGAAAAAGAGAAGATGTCGCTAGCATGACTCCTCACTCTTCCTTCCTTCTCATTGCCTTGGAAGCAAATGTGATATCTGGTGCTGCTGCAGCCATCTTGTAACCATGAGGCAAAAAAAAAAATTATGAATTTCAGAGCTAACAAAGTCTGGGTTTCTAATGACATTAAAACAATGTCATCAAGTACCTATCTCCAGATTTCTGTGAGAAAAATAACACCATATTTTTTAAACCCATGTTATTCAAGGTTTCCCTTAATTACAGCTAAATGCATGCCTGATAAAGTAGCAGAACAGAGCTAGAATGTTTTCAGAGCTGCCTGACTCCAAAGTCCTTGTAGTTTTCACTCTACCATGGTAGCTCCTTGGCAAAAGACTCCTAAGCAAGTTCCCCAAATCCAAGGGAATACAGCACAAATGTCATGAAGCAAGGTCAGGTTTAAGGAGCAAGAAGCATGATCCTGAGTTTCACACACTGGGCTGAGTCACCTTGGTCCTTTCTGCCCAAGGTCTCGGTCAGCCCTAAAAACCAGTTGAGGCTGAGCCTGCCCATGTGTGTGGTTCGAAGCCTGTGGGAGGGTGTGGCATGTCACTGCTGTTGGGGGGTGAAGAGCAAATATGGCGAGAATGGAGACCTAACATCTCCCAGTGGCTGCCTTGTCCTAACCCCACTCATCCTGCATGTGTCACCTGCTGTTAACACGGCTCAAGTCACTGCCAGGCCCTCTGAACCAACTAGGAAGCCATACTCTGTTTTCCTGTGGACGCCTACCATCCCAGTGTCTGCAAAACAAATCACCCCCAAGTTTAGTGGCATAAAACAACAATCATTTTGACTGGCCCATGATTTTGTGGGTCAGGAGTAGGGGAAGGCGTAGGCAGGGCTGTTCTCACTTGGAGTCTCTCGTGCTGTTGCTGTTCAGATGACGTTCTGAGAGGAAAAATATTTCATATCCTAATGTCTCAAATTGAGACAGCAAATCCACGTGGCTTACAAGGGACTTGAGGGGATGAGGCTATTATGGCTGAACTGTGACCCCCCCATGTTTGTTCGCTGTAGGAGCCCTGACCCCCACACTTCAGAATGGGACTGTATGTGCAGACAGTGCTTTTAAAGAGGTAACTAAGGTGAAAGGAAATTGCCTGGGTGGGGCCTGATCCAGTCGCCCGAGGCTGTTATAAGAGGAGATTTGGACACAGACGCGCACAGAGACCACGTGAGCACGCAGGGGGAGATGGGCGTCTACAGGCCAAGGAGGGAGCCTCAGGAGGAACCCACCTGCCGGCACCTTGAGCTCAGATGTTTAGCCTCCAGAATTGTGAGAAAATAAATTTCTGTTGTTTAAACCACCCAGTCTGTGGCCCTTGGTTGGGGCCACCCGAGCAGACGAACACAGACCCAGGATGGAGAGGTCGTTGACAAGCCGGGCGGAAAGAGGTCCGGAGTGTGGGGTCCAGCCTCACTTTTGGTGATTCTCTGTCTGTGAAATTGCTGACTCACTAAAGTGGATTTGTGATCCCAGATCAATGCTCGTGGGGCTTTTTCGGTCATTCGTAGCCACAAGCAGAGCAGTGAAAACTTGGAGGCCCCTGATGCGCCGGCCCCCAGCTGAGGTCGGACCAGGTAACGCTCGTTCTGCTCTCAGCTCTTACGCGGCAAACAGGCGGCCTTTCGGAGTCTGTTTAGGGCCACGCTTTCCACATCTGTGTGCTTTTGTTGATGTTGCTGTTTAAAATGGCCCCGTGCGTAGCGCTGGGTGCTGTCTGGCGTCCCCAGCACAAGGCCGTGACATGCCTTGCGGAGAAAATGTGCCTGTTGGATACACTCTGTTCGGGTGGGGTGACGGCGTTGCTGGCTGTGAGTCTGACGTTATTGCGTCAACAATGTGTATTAAATAAGGTGCTTTTCAACGGAAACACACACACGAAGCAAGGCCTGACCCTCTATTTTCCTAAGAGCAATGGCTCGGTTCCAATAATTCAGTTTTGCAGTAACCTCACAGGACATAATTACTGGAAATAATGAGAATTGACCGTAGATGCTTTTATGGAGGGACCAGAGACGCTTTTAGGGAGTCAGACGCCCGAATAGCAAGGGTTTCCACACTCAAGGGTGTTCCTGCTTAACAGTGTTATCTCAGGGGGCCTCAAAAGATGGAAATATGGTTACAGAAGGGTTACAGGGACACGTCTTGACTACCCAGGCTGTGAAGATGGTGGTTTGTGCACATGTGGATTTTATCAACTCATCCTTTCCCTGCTGCCGTGAACAGCAGAGACGATAACTTACCTTTCTTCCACATGGTCTCGGCTCCCTCATCAGCAGTGTTGACTCATGTCTTTGTACTATACGATTGAGCATTAACAGAGAATACGGCTTGTGCCAGCCCAGGGCCTAGGATGTCTTCGCTTTAACACGGCCACGAGTCCACGGCACCTGCGACAGGTGTGTGGAATGAACGTCTTGAATTGTGGTAAAGTACAGCTATCCAGCGTCTATTCACCTTCTAAACTGGACAAAAATTAGTCTATGAGAAAGGTTTTTTTTAAAGGGCTAGTTGTTTGAAGTTTGCTTTCACTTTTGGTCACCTGGAGGCAGAGCTATCTGTCCATGAGAGGGACCGTGTTGGTTCCCAGAAGAAACAAGAGAGAAATTTAGCAGATTTCTAGTAGGGAGGGCTACTTCAAAACAAGGGGCTGAGAGTGCATTCCCTGGAACGAGGAGGAGAATGGCGTCCTTTCGTCCCTGCAGTAACTCTGGATTCTGGAGTCTGAAAGGGAAGACCCGCCAAAGGCCCCCCACTCCTCCCAGATCAAGGCCCCAGAGCCGCGTGATAACAGCCACGCTGGGTGGGGAGGGAGCCAGAGTCAGGAGGAAGGACCGTCAGACACAGAGAAACACACGCTTCCACTATTGAAATGAGCCTGCGTTTCAGCCCGGCGCTCATTTGAAGATATAATTAACGCGAGGAGCGCGGACAAGATGAATCGCCGCAAACTGATTCAGCAGAAACCACACCGGATCTGGTTACTGACCCCAGCAGGGGAGGGGAAAAAACCAATCAAGGCGGCTCGTGGCAGCCGGTAAATGAAATGCAGCCTCCCGATCCCGGCTCTCTGGTTGGGATGAGGGATTGCTAATCTGCGCACAATAAAATAAGAACAGCACATAAACAATACTCAGCGCCTTAAAAAATGAAACCATTAGTGTAACTGCATATGCTGCTCATCCTTTCTCTCCTGAAACACGTGAAAAATTCCTTCTCCAGGGCCAATTAGGATCTTCTAGCACTTGCGCAAGAAGTGCTACTTATTATAGGTGACAACATAATGCTAAAAAGACGCTTAGAAATAAAACTCAAGCTGTCATCACTTGGCTGAATAAGACTCCCCAGCTCCGGCAGCCTCGTATATTTGGTCAAAATTCTTCTTTCCGCAAGGGTTACGTCTCTGTTTCCTGTTTGTTATCGTGCACGTGTGGCCGGTGGGGACGAGAATCTCGATTCACAGCTCGGGTGCACCAGAAATGTCCCATGTGTTTAATATCTTTAAATCAGCTTGATTTTGTGTCTGAGTCCCTGTCCTGCTTGGCTGATGGAAATACAACTTCAGGCATTTTTAGGACTCTGCCCGTTGTCCCGACCCGCGGGGTAGTCAACGCGGACCCTGGAGGAGGGAGCGGGAATTGGGAGAGGCAGGAGACACAAGAAATGGAGACAAGACAGGAGTCTGATCAAGTCTCGTTTATTGGCAGGAAGGCAGAGGCTTAAATAAGGCAGAAAGAGTAACAGTAAAGGGGCGGTGCTTTCCGAGGCTCTGGCTTTCCGGCCAGAGGATTTCTATATAAGGAAACCCTCAGGGGCTTTCAAGGGCTACATAGTTATAATGGGTAAACAGAAACTTACAAGCTCTTCTGCAGGCTTTGCAAATGCGTGGGCGTGGTAAGCAGCTGCCGGGCCTCATGGCTCCGGACAGCCCGTGTAGAATTTGTGCTGAGGTTTTGGAGTTTCAGGTGGGGCCGAGAGAGTGTGAGGGCCCCTTGGGTCATAGACGGGTGAGGACAGAGACGCCTGTTGCCAGTCCCTGTGGACCCGCAAGTCTAAAGTTCTCTTTGCTGGTTATGAACCAGTTTGGGGGTCCTGCTATCTTTGTGAGGCTGGGAGTCCCGGCTGAGAGCCACACCCCTGGAACAGCAGGTGGCCCCTGTCTCTGGTCCAGTCACAACTTTGGGGCACAGTTAAAGGTCTGGCACAGGTGCCCTGCTGTTGGGAACCTGTAGCCCCTCCTCTTCATATCCAGGAGAAGTTTCTTTTTCATCTGAGAGAAACTCTCCCTGTCTCCTTGTTTTCCTCGGAAGCTCACTGCTCTCTTCAAACTCTATTTCCTCAATGAATTTAAGCTTTTGAAACTAAACCAGGTAGGGAGAGAAAGTACCTGGCAAGAACCTCCTGTCTTCCTTCCTGCTCCAAATCTTCTGAGGCTATCAGCTCCGACAGGGGGAGAACATAGATAAGCTAATATCTGTCAAAGTCCATTTTGGCTGGCATAGCAAAGTACCGTAAGCCAGATGGCTCATAAACAGAAAAACTTCTTGCTCACAGTCTGGAGTCTGGGAAGTCCAGAATCAAGGTGCCAGCAGATTGCTCCTTCTCACTGGGTCGTCACATGGTGGGAGAGAGGAAGGGCTCTCGCTGGCATCCCTTCCCTGAGGGCACAACTTTCATTCGTGAAGGCTCCACCCTCATGACCAAAGGCTACGCCTCTTAATACCATCACCTTGGGGGTTAGGATTTCAACATGTGAACTTGGTCATGGGTAGGGAACACAGATATTGAGACAATAGCAATATCTCAAACAACAATCTCTGACACTTGACTGGGTGATCCGTGGCGTCCCACTGCACAAACTCCGCATCCGAATGAGTAGAGGACGACAGCACCTCTCGTCTGACTTCTCCTCGTGTCCTATGACCAACTCTTAAGGCATCCATGGGGACTGTCACACGTATGCACCTAGCGACTGTGCCCTAGTGTCTCTTAATTCCTATGTTTGAAGTTGGCCTTGCCATCAACTTTCTCATCTAGGATAGAGGTGGATATTGGAGCTGAGATAATCCCTGCAGACCCTCAGCTATGGGAATCAGAACACCCGAGAGCGTGCAGGTGATAAAACAGCTTTAGAAAGTAGAAATGTCCCTGAGAGTCATTTATTCATTTATTCAACCTCGTCCAAGAGCAGCTGGAAATTTCAATGACTCTGAATAATTTTCTTTCAAATAAAGCAAAATTAGATAAAGCTATGCTTGGGGCATGAAATGGAGACCACGGTAATGAAGCTGTCCTTCGTAGGCGAAGATGATGTCGCTAATCCGTCACCAGGAGACTCTGGGCTTAATTATCTTTCCAGTAAAAATAATAGATCTGTTCTAATCTGTGTTCCTCTTTGGGTTTTAGCTTCTAAAGTCCATTTCAAGTTCCAGCTCTGGGTAAGGTGGAATGAGCACACTTTGATCATCTTTTCTGCTGTACATAATTATAAAACCTGGACAGGATGAGGACTCTGGGAAGGAAACAGCAGCAGGCAGATCGGGGAAGACCAGAATTCAAAGTTCCCCCAGGGGGTGGCGGGGGGGGGATTTTCTCTCCAGTGTTCCCAGCTGGCTATGACGCAGCTGGAAGCGCAGGGGTGAGTCCTGGGGCACGGATGGGGCGGGCTCGGGAAAGCTCCTGCAGCTCAGTGAGAGCACAGAATGTGCCCCCCCCACCTCCCTCCACCAGGGTTTTCTTTTCTTTTTTCCCATCTTGTTTCCTGTTCTCTCACAGTCCAGCCCTCAGGGAATCCAGTGGAGGGGTGGCAGCCAGAGAGACCCCAGCGGAGGGGCTATTTCCTGTGCCATCGGTGCAGCTGGTGCCCTAACAGGTGGCCTCAAACCTGGGAGCTCTTTTCTCTCTTTGTCCTCCCACCACATGGGCCCAGACGTGGGGCTGGTCACAGACGTGCTCAGCAGCCCGGCCTCAGGACCTAAACGGGGAGCTTCGGGGAACCAGGAAGCAGCAGGGCAATCTAGCGAGAGAGCGGCTCAGAGGGGGGCTCCAGACAGTCGCTGTTGAGCTCCTGGGCTCCCTCTCAAGCCCACCCAAGAACGTCAGAGTTGAACTACGGAGAAGCCACGTCTCAGGTCCCCGACTGACCGCTGGGCGGCACACGCCCGGGCCAGACGGGGAGGACACTGCGAGGCTTAGAGTGCTGCGCTGACCTTGAGCCACGACCCACGAACTTGCGGCTTGAACCTGATGTGGTCAGTTGTTCACGGGATAAAACCATCAACACTGCCCGTCAGACTTAAACAGACCCAGAGTCTCACAGCATCCTCCTGAAATTGTGCAAGATACAATCCAAACCACACAAAGTCTGACTCACACGGTAATCAAGATGACACAGACACTAGGATTATCTGGCAAAGATTTTACTTTAAAGCAACTACTGTAAAAATGTTCAAAGGATGTGGCCATTAAGATGGCTACTACTGAAAAGAAAAAAACAAAGGAAAATAACAAGTATTGGCAAGGGTGTGGAGACACCGAGACCCTTGTGCCCTGCTGGTAGAAATGTAAAATGAAAGCAACAGGACAGGTCCTCGAAAATTAAAGATAGACTCGCCATATGATTCAGAAACTCCACTTCTGGGCACACAAAAGAATTGAAAGTAGAATCTGAAGCCGATATTTGTAGATCTCTGTTCACAGCTGCATTACTCAAAATAGCCAAAAGGCAGAAGCAACCCAAGTGTTCGTCAATGGATAAATAGATTATTAATAAAATGTGGTATATACATATGCTATAGTTTGGATGTTTGTCCCCCAAGTCTCATGTTGATGTTGGGTCCCCACTATTGGAGGTGGGGTGTAATGGGAGGTGTTTAGCTCATGGGGGCAGATCCCTCATGAACGGCTTGGTGCCGTCCTCATAGCAACGGGTACATTCTTGCTCTCTTAGTTCCCACAGAGCTGGTTGTTTAAAAGAGCCTGGTGCGTCCCCCACCTTCTTGCTTCCTCTCTCACCATGTGATCTGCACACTGCTGCTCCCCTTCCACCATCAGTGGAAGCAGCCTGAGGCTTTCACTAGATGCCCAATATTCCAGCCAGCAGAATCGCGAGCCAAGTAAATCATTTTTCCTTATAGATTACCCAGCCTCAGGTATTCCTTTATAGCAACCCCAACGGGCTAAGACAACATACAATGAAAGATTATTCAGCCTCAGGAAAGAAGGAAATTCTGACACCTGCTACAACCTGGATGAACCTTGAGGACATTATGCTCAGTGAAATAAGCCAGTCACCAAAGGACACACACTATGAGATTCCA
>NW_012137969.1:4455352-4457224 GCF_000956105.1 Propithecus coquereli
GAGGGAGTTTCAGAGGGGGTGAAGTTGTATCTTATCAACCATCTCTTTGCAGTTTAACTTTTATGCAGCCCCTTGTGGGAGGAGTGCTACAGTTGCTACACTATTTTAATTTCTCCAATCGAGAATTTGAAACAGTTTTAGGGCCATCAGTGTAAATCTGAGGGAGAAAAAAAATCTTCTGGAGTCGGTGTTGGGATAAACCAGATAGTGACTCTGGGCCCATCATGCAGCTGGTTAGTGTGAATTACATTATTTTGTTTGGCTCAGAAACGGTCCCAAATCTTCTTTATTATCTGTGCCTCAGCTGCTCTCCAGAAACATTTTAGCTACTCTCATGGATCGATTACGAGACAGCCCAGCTCTCTCAACTAAGAGGGTTTTAGGATTTCAATGTTGCATTTTTATGTCTCCACTCTCCAGAAATTGGGGTTATTTTGTGCATGATTAAAGACTTTCGCTGCCCATGTTCATTTGCTGTGATGAAGCTGGTGGCCAAAGAGTGGAAAGCGATCCAGGATTCTGCACAGCCGCGGTAATTGGGAGGAGGAGGGGTTCCCATCGAAGGCAAGTGCACTCCCAGAGCCCAGGCCTGCTCCATGGGCCACACCGGGCATGCTCGCCTCGGAATTGTTCTTGCGATTTCTGACAGAACACTGCAATTTTCCACCTGTTAGGAGCCAGTAGTGGTAACATGCCCTGATAAACGGGATAGGAAATTATTGACTGGGAATCTAAAAATTAAAACAAAAAACAACAACCATGAAAATGTTTTCGTTGTTGGTAACAGTCTTGGTTTCTATTTCACACCTGGACAGTGAACTGAAAATTAACCCCAAACTCCTTCGCTATAAATCTCAAGGGTAAATGTACGAAGAGTTTGTTTCCTCTGACACCCTCCCAACACTGATCTCTCCTGCTTTTGTTTCCTTTGGATTTTTATTCCATTGTTCCTATTTACTTGTTGAATATGACAGTTTTCCGTCTTTATTTTCCTTTACATCTCTGTGGTGTTTTAAAATTTGTTATTTTCTGATTATAAGGATAATTCGTGTGGACTGTAGAAAAGTTAGAAAATGCACAAAATCATGGACGAAACAAATATCATTCTAAATGACACCTCCCAAAGCCAGCGTTTGTACTTTGGTGTTTTTCTACAGTTCTCATTTTGCTACATTCCATGACATTATCGAGTACCCACGTAGAGATGTCAAGCAGTGCTCTTCTCAGTATGTTCTGTGCATATATTCATGTCTTCAGTTATTTCATATACAAAGAGCTCTCGCAAATCAATAATAATAAAAAAGAAATAACTCAGAATTAGGATCTACCGTACTTTCAATTTGGCTCCTGCTTTTATTTACTTGGTGATTCCTTGCATTTCCCGATGGCTATCAGTAGCTTTTTAATGGCGACATATAGTTTGTTCGTTATACAAATTTATCATGGTTTGTTTGCCTGTTCACTTATTCGTACATATTTAGGAAGGTCCCCATTTCTGGCTGTTATAAATTAATACTGCATATAAATTTTTGAGTATGTATTTAATTTCTGTGTGAGGATGAATTGCTAAACAGTATTCCCAAGTCAAAGGTATGAACCTTACATGAGCTTTGGGTGCTTATTTCCAAATGGTGCTTTAGAAATCCCATAGGATTTTCTCTGCTACGCGCAGTGAACGGGGGTGTCATCTCACAGTACTTATCCTAACATCGTGTCATCGTGTGCTACCTTTCTTTTAAAGCCTCGACAATTTGATTTTCTAATACATCACTTTGCATTATTTTGTATTTTTGTCTATTAATATGTACAATATTTTATATGTTGGCTATTTATTTTTCTAGCTTTAGAACTTGCTTTCAAAGCTATCACCTT
>NW_012137969.1:4457274-4461427 GCF_000956105.1 Propithecus coquereli
TGAATGATTTCCCCCTAAGATCAGTAAAAAGATGAGGATACCCACTTTTACCACTTATATCCCACATTGTATAGGAGGTTCTAGCCACAGCAATTAGGGAAGAAAAAGGAATAAAAATCATCCAGTTTGGAAAGGAAGAAGTAAAACTATCTCTGTTTGCAGAGTTGTGATCTTGTATATAGAAAATCCCAAGGAATCCACTGAAAAGAACTATCAGAACAAATGATGAAGTTAGCAAGATTGCAGTATGAACGATCCAACACACAAAAATCACTCATGTTTCTATATACTAGCAATGAATAATCCTAAAATTAAGAAAACAATTCCTTTTATCAAAAAGAATAAAATACTTACGAATAAATTTAACAAAAAAGTGCAAAACTTGTGCACTTTAAACTACAAAGTGTTGAAAGAAATTAAAGAAGATCTAAATACACAGAAAGATGCCGCATGTTCATGGATCGGCGAACATGATATTGTTACGATGCTAAGACTCCCCACACTGACCTACAGATGCAATTATTAAAATCCCAACTACATTGTTTTGCAGAAATTAACACATCGATCCTAAAAGTCACATGGAAATGCAAGGGACCCAGAAAAACCAAAACACCCTTGAAAAAAAAGAATAAATGAGTACCAACACTTTCTGATTTCAAAGCTTACTACCAAGCTATAATCAAGAAAAACTTTGTACTGGTATAAAGATAGACACATAGATCAATGGAATAAAATTGAGAGTCCAGAAATTAAGCTTTACATTTATGGTCCATTAATTTTTGAAAAGGGTGCCAAGACAACTCAATGGAATCTTTTCAGTAATAATAATAATCTTTTCAATAAATAGTGCTGGAACAAGTTAATAGCCACATACGAGAGAATGAAGTGGACCCCTTCCTCACATTACACACAAAAATTAATTCAAATGAATCATAGACCTAAATGTAAGAGCTAAACTATAATAAAACTCTTAGAATAAAACACAGGAGTACCTCTTCGTGACCTTAAGTTAGCCAATGTGTGCTGACATATGACAGCAAAAGCACAGGCATTGGAAAGAAAAATAGACAAATTTGGCTTCTTCAAAATCGAAAACTTTTGTTCTTTAAATAAAAGCAACAAGAAAGTGAAAAGTCAACCCACTAACTGGGAGAAAAAGTTTGTAAATTTATACCTGATAAGGCACTCCTATTCAAATATGTAAAAACTCTTACAATGCAATAATTTTAAAAAATAACTCAATTTGAAAAAAATGAGAAAAATCTGAATGGACATTTCTCCAAAGAAGATACATAAATGGCAAAGAAAAAGTACATGAAAAGATGCTTCAACATCATTATCATCAGGGAAAGGCTAATTCAAACCACAGTGAGATACCATTTCTCACCCTCTAAGACGGCTGCAGTCAAAAAGACAGCCCCTAACAAGTGTTGGCACAGACGTGGAGAAGCTGGATCCCACGCGCACGGCTGGTACAACGTAAAATTGTTCAGCCGCTGTGGAAAACACTTTGACAGTTCCTAAAAATGCTAAACGTAGAGTTACCACATGGTCCAGCGGTTCTACTCCTAGATATAAACCCACTAGAAATAAAAACATGAAAACGTGTACATGAATCACATAGCAGCATTATTGGCAATAGCTAGAAAGTGTAAACAACCCAAATGTTCATCAACTGATGAAATGTTAAACAATATGTGCTATATTCATGCAATGAGATATTTTTCGGCATTAAAATGGAATGAAGTACTGAAACATCCTACGCTATGGATGAACCTCAAAAACATTATGCTCAGTGAAAGAAGCCAGTCACAAAACACCACATATTGCACGATTCCATTACTATGAAATGCCAGAACCAGCAGATCTATAGAGACAGAGAAGAGATGAGTGGCTGCCTGGGGCTGGGGGTGGGAGTGAAATGAAAAGTGATATTTAGTGAATGCAGAGCTTCTTTTCTGGGAGATGAGAATGCTCTAACATGAGATTTGTGGATGGCTGCAGAACTGTGTGGCTGTACTAAAAACTATTGAACTTTGAATGGTGAATTGTGTGGCACGTGAATTATATCTCAATAAAGCTGTTTTCAAAAATCAGAACATGATTCTGGCTAATTCACATGATTTCTTTCCTGTTGCCATCTTTGATATCTCTCTGTTACCACAGTACATGACGTGGGTCGGAGGGTACTGCGGCGAAAAATAAGGATGCAATCAACAGGTGCAACATCAGAGTCTGGAAAGATCGCGATATTCTGCGGTGAGGCCTTTTGGGTCGTATTTGCCCGTATTCTGGCAGATGTGACGTTGGCTTTGGCCCAATGTCTTCATCATAACGGAAGCCCCCATTAATCTGAATGAGAGACCAGTAGATCTATGACGCACACATATTGTGAAGCCCCCAATCCCTGCCCTGGTGAGAGGTGCCCCCCCTAGAGGTGACCACTGGAATGATGCCTGCTCCAAGGTGGAAGTCGTGTCTTAGGGCCGTGTTGGTGCACAGCTCCAGGGAGTGCTGTCCACATGGGATCTATACAGGTGGCCTCCTGCGTGAATAATTCCACCTGAAGTAGCGCCGGGCACAGAGCTCGCGAGCTGTGTTCTTACATACGACCCACGAATGCTCATAGTGAACAACTGCATTTAGGGGACATTTATTTATTTCAGATAGTCCTGTGGACACTTCACATTGAGCAAAGGGAGACAGGATACTCTACCTGAGCTCATGAAACCTCTTCAAATGCATGATGCCTGCATCCGCAGGGGACTGCCGATCTGCAGTGCTTGTGGCCCCGCACGAAACCTTTTCATCTTGACAAAGAATGGAAAACGTGAAATGTACCGAATACATTTCCCATCACGTGACCAACGTCCAGTCGCTATCGGGTATCTCACGCAAAAGTCCCCGGGGTGGACAGGTGGCGCGAATGTGCAAAGCAGTCGGTATGAGAGGAGGGAGTGGGGGGCGTGCAGAGGAAGCCCCCTGAGAGTTTGCTGCCACATTCGGAGGGCTGCAGGGACCTTGCAAGGGTCCTCTTGCGGGAGGTGTGCAAACTGAAGTAGGGCACTCCCACCTCACACCAGTGTTTTTATTTTTGTCAAATCTGGCTCCAGGCCCTGATCTGCAGGGGCCTGAACAATCGTTTGGAGAGGAGGGAAACATGCTGCTTTGCAAAGGGGTCACAACCTGGAACAGCCACTTTGGGAAAGACAGAGGGAGTTTCAGAGGGGGTGAAGTTGTATCTTATCAACCATCTCTTTGCAGTTTAACTTTTATGCAGCCCCTTGTGGGAGGAGTGCTACAGTTGCTACACTATTTTAATTTCTCCAATCGAGAATTTGAAACAGTTTTAGGGCCATCAGTGTAAATCTGAGGGAGAAAAAAAATCTTCTGGAGTCGGTGTTGGGATAAACCAGATAGTGACTCTGGGCCCATCATGCAGCTGGTTAGTGTGAATTACATTATTTTGTTTGGCTCAGAAACGGTCCCAAATCTTCTTTATTATCTGTGCCTCAGCTGCTCTCCAGAAACATTTTAGCTACTCTCATGGATCGATTACGAGACAGCCCAGCTCTCTCGACTAAGAGGGTTTTAGGATTTCAATGTTGCATTTTTATGTCTCCACTCTCCAGAAATTGGGGTTATTTTGTGCATGATTAAAGACTTTCGCTGCCCATGTTCATTTGCTGTGATGAAGCTGGTGGCCAAAGAGTGGAAAGCGATCCAGGATTCTGCACAGCCGCGGTAATTGGGAGGAGGAGGGGTTCCCATCGAAGGCAAGTGCACTCCCAGAGCCCAGGCCTGCTCCATGGGCCACACCGGGCATGCTCGCCTCGGAATTGTTCTTGCGATTTCTGACAGAACACTGCAATTTTCCACCTGTTAGGAGCCAGTAGTGGTAACATGCCCTGATAAACGGGATAGGAAATTATTGACTGGGAATCTAAAAATTAAAACAAAAAACAACAACCATGAAAATGTTTTCGTTGTTGGTAACAGTCTTGGTTTCTATTTCACACCTGGACAGTGAACTGAAAATTAACCCCAAACTCCTTCGCTATAAATCTCAAGGGTAAATGTACGAAGAGTTTGTTTCCTCTGACACCCTCCCAACACTGATCTCTCCTGCTTTTGTTTCCTTTGGATTTTTATT
>NW_012137969.1:4473362-4490047 GCF_000956105.1 Propithecus coquereli
TTTGTATTAGTAGACTAATACAACTGTACAGTTGTATTAGTCAGATAGGTGAGCTGCTATAACAATCCCAAATCTCAACAAATTAATATCATTAAAGTTTGTTTCTAAAAAAAAAAAAAGATAGCCACCTTAGTCATCTTTTGTTATTATTTTCCTAGTATATCTTTATACATCCTCTTATTTTCAACTTGTCTGTATTTTTGTTTTAAATGTGTTGTTTAAGAACAATATTGCTGGTTCTTCTTTTTAGATCCAATTTGAGTTTCCATTTTTAATTGGTATATTTAACTCATTTATATTTATTGTAATTTCTATTATATTGTGATTTAGTCTTGCTATCTTATTTTGTATTTTCCATTTTCTGTGCTTTTTAAAAAAATTTATCATTCCTGCTTCCATTGGATAAAGAGTTTTCTTCAGCTTGTTTAAAGTTGTACATTCTAATTTTGTTCTTGTGGTGATTGTCTCTGTTTGAGACCTCTAATCATGTTCATTTCCCCCTAATGATTTCTTAAACTGATCAATATCTTTAGCTTCCACCTAATTCTCCTCTGGTCTCTCTCCATCTTTTGTCATGTTGCTGCTACTTGTAGCCATTTTGCAACCATGCAGAGAAGACCAAGATAATTTCACAGGCCCTAAACCAGCCCCCTGGCATCACTGCACTACTACGCTTCCTACCTCTAGTCTTGTGGCTATGCGAAAAAATTAATAACCTTCATTTCTTCATCCACTGTGAATTGGGAATTTTATTATTTGCAGCTAGGGCAACCCGAGGGACACAGATGCACATGTCCTTGACTCCCTTGCCCCTCTGTCTCCATCATACCTGTTGAGGAGAAATGCCAGCTCTGGTTGAACCCTACCATCTGCCTTCCCTGCACCTGTACCCAGGTACCTGGAGATGGCTAAAGGGAAATTTGTACACTCTCTGGCTGGCTGATTTCACTTTAAATTTATAGCCATTGGCCAGGTGTGGTGGCTCAAACCTGTAATCCCAGCACTTTGGGAGGCTGAGGCAAGAAGATCACTTGAGGCCAGCAGTTTGAGACCAGCTTGGGCAACATAGTGAGACCCTGCCTCTACAAAAAAATAAAAAAACGAGCTGGGTGTGGTGGTGCAGGCCTGTAGTCCCAGCTACTTAGGAGGTTGAGGCAGGAGCATCGCTTGAGCCCAGGAGTATGAGGTTGCAGTGAGCTATGATCGTACTACTGCGCTCCAGCCTGAGTGGTGACAGAGCAAGACCTCATCTCTAAAAAAAAGATATTATGACCATGAATTTCAAGTGGATACACAAGTGGATCCAGGGCCCAGCAGTCACTGCGGAACGTTCCTGAGGATGTCTGTTGTCTGCGTCTTCCTGGGCCTGGCCTGAGTGCTAAAGTGAACTCCACCTGATGTGGTCATTATATTCTAAGCTCTTAAATTCCCCATGAAGTACGATTTCCCCGGTTAGGGCCCTGTTACCCTGTTCAGGAATTCTCCTGAATGCTTGGTTGAGGACCCCTGGGCTTACCAAAGGACACAAAAGGATAGTCTCTGTGCAGGGTCTGGGGCTTCAGAGCTTCTGCCTTTAAGAAAACTGCCAGCTCCTTAGCAGTGAGCAGTTACGGGTGCAAAATTCCAAAGTACTTCTGCCTGGGAGCTTTCCAGTCTGTTTTCACACTAAGCATCTCTAACCTTGATCCCTGTTGACTGATGTAACTGTTGTGGTGAAGATTAAAAGAGGTGGTGGAAATGCATCTACAGGGTGGGGGTGGGGGGTGGATAGGAAATAAGGCCAGGGCTGCCGGGAGGAGAGTGTTACAGCAAGTGTTACAGTGACTGGTCCCAGGGGAATAACCGAGCGGCACGCAGAGAGTTGGAGAGTCAGTGTTTACTCTCTTAACGCCGGCGGGCCCAGAGGAGACAAGTCTCCAAATTCTGAGCACCTCTTCCGGGGTTTTGTCAGGTTTTATACTTTTTTGGGGGGGTTAGTCTTATGCAATAACACATACAAGCATAAAAGTTAACCAATTAGTAAAAGGATTAAAAGTTAGCCAATTAATAGCAGTTTTTATATGCAGTACAGTTATGATAGGCTTATAACAAACAGTATAGTTATGATAGGTTTACAACAAGCAGTACAGTCATGACAGGCTTATAATTCTGCTTAGTTGTTTTGTGGTTTCAACTAGCTGGTGCATATTCTACCTACTTGCTCTACTTAGCCACTTTACAGTTTTAAACAAAACTGGCATAGAAATTCCCCAACAGGAGAACCTTGAACGACAGCGCTGGCGGGCACGGGGTGTGTCTGGGCTCACACGGGGAGCGGGAGGAGCGGCGCCCACGAGGCTCACCTGGAGGAGCTGGCATCTGAGTGACCTCCGAGGACAGCGGCGTTTCGAAGGCACAGAGGAGGAAAGTGCGGGTCGAGGGCACGTCTGGGGAAGGTGGACGCGTCTGGGCAGCAGAGCCAACGGGAGGAGGGACGACGAGTCCAGGACCCGGGCAGGAGTCGGTCAGCTTGGACCTCACGGGCCCACGGACCGCGCTGCGAGGCTGCTCCGATGGGACGGGCTGCGCCTGGCCGGGCCGTGACTTCCTTACTCCGAGCGGGGTGAACGCAGGACGGATTCCCGCGTGCCTGACCTGTTGTGAAAAGCCATTTAGTTAAATGGGTTCCAGGTGATTTCCTTGATTGCGACCGTGAGGATTTATGCAAAAAAGGGCGCACGGGAAACCCTTGCTGGAGGCTGCTCTGGCTGCGGCGCCAGCCCGCGTGCGGCGTGGGCGGCGGCTCCGTCTTCCCCGCTCCGCTGCCCGCGTGGGCCACCGCCACTGTCCTGGTCCCTGCCTCATTTGCTAGGCTGCGACCCCACGGTGACGCCGGAATACGACTCGCTCATAACCGCAGCTGGAAAATTAAATTTTATTTTCAACACATCTTTACCCTCCTTGCTGCCGATGTGCCTGGCTGCAAGCCCGTCTCCCTGTGGCTTTGGTTTTAGTGTCTGGCCATAAACCCCGCAATGTTCCAGCTGCTATAAGCTGGTCCGGGTGTCACGTTCCTCAATAGAGTTAATTAAATTCCAAGCACAGTGCGTGAATGGAGATTATAAAACCCCTTGGCTGGAGAGAGCGGGTTGGATGCTCTCAACCACATTTGGGTGAACGTTTGGATAGTCTCTTTACAACGGTGGCGACCCAGAGTGGGTGGAGGCCATCTGGGATTGCGGGGGACATGGCTCTTCTGAAGTCTTTTTAAAAATCCTACGATGTTTTTCCCTCTTTAGATACCCACCCAAAAGGAATGAAGACATTTGTTCACAATAAGGTTTACACGAGAATGATCCTAGGGGCATTGTTGGTTTTAGCCCCAAACTGGAGACAACCCAGGAGTCCGTCACCAGGAGCGTGGAGAAGCAGACTGTGGTACATCCATACGACAGACAGCTGCCCAGCAATGACAGGGAACAAAGTACACAAGAACGACGTGCTGGGTGACTTCATTTCATGAAGTTCAACAACCAGCAAGACTAATCTCTAGTCACGGGGATCAGAACAGTGGTTTCCTGTGGTGTAGACGCCACTGGGCAGGAGGGCAGGGGACATTCTGGGGTGATGCAGGTCCCTGTCTCGAGTGCTGTGGTGTTTGCACTGGTAGATTTGTTTACTAGACTCATCCAAGTGCGCACTGATAACCCGGGCATCTCCTACTGTGAAGGCCACGCACAGTGAGAAGGAGTTCCACGATGACACACCTGGGAGTCGGCACGGATTAGCATCCAGCCCTCTCACCTGTCGGGACAGAGCTCCTCAGGCAGCTGTGCTCTGGAGCACGGTGCAGACCTGGAGCGGCACAGTCCCCTGCTGATCTCTGTGGTCTCCTCACAGACCCTCCGCAGGTGTCCCCTGGGGCAGAGCCTGGGAGCCTCCCGCCCTGTGTGTCCAGGTCTGCACCTGCACCTGGGCCTCGTGGGGGGGAAAGGGTGTTTGTGACATGGCTACTAAATGCACCTCGTGCTGGATGCAGAGAAGAAGAAAGAATTCTATTGCCCAGAGTGTCCACCAGGGTAGTGGATGGTGGGTGGTAGATGGCAGCCCGCTGGTGCCGTTCTTTCAGGGTTGGCATAACCTTTGCTTCCTTGGAATAGTTGGTGCCCACTTGGTGTCCCCCAGCAATGGCCAGCTCAACGTGGCCAAACAACACTCGCTGTCCCCCATGAATGGTTCCTTCCTGCCCCCGTGTTTCTGTTCGTGGTTCCACCATCCACCCACATGGTCAGCACCCAAACCTTGAAGTTGTCCTTGGCCCTGTTCTATCCATCAGCAAACCCCACCAACTTCACCTCCCAAAGCTCCTGGAGTCCAATCCATTGCTCATTTTCCCTGGTTGTGCTCCTTCCTCCTGGACCTCAGCCTCCGTGGGCCTCCCTGCCTCCCTTCTCCCTGCACATGTCCCATCACGTGGCCTCCCGCTTAGAAGCCTCCAGGGGTGCAGCTCTGGTGGAGCCCAGCCCCACCCCGGTTCCCTGCCCACCTCCCATCGCCCCCACCCCGTTCCCTGCGCGCAGCCGCACTGGCCTCCCAGGCCCTGGGCTCACCAAGTCCCTCCTGCCTCGGGGCCTCTGCATCTTCTGTCCCCTCCACCTGGCTGGGACATACTGTTGTAAGGCGGCTGTTTCTTGGTCAAATCCTGGTCCAAATACCCCTGCTCAGAGATGTCTCCCGGGGACACTTGATCACGTGTGCCTTCCCCAGCCACGCCCCACCTTCCACCCGGTCCCATGCTCTAACCTGCTGTCCTGCTGTATGTCCTTCTCTGAGCTCACTACCATCTGAATTTATCTTGCTTATTCATTGCTTCACTTGCTTGTTGTATGTCTGCCTCCTCCTCGGCCAGGGGCGGTTGCATAATTGCAAGGCTCAGTGGAAGTGGGAGCGCAGGGCCTCCTGTTCAAAATTATTAAGCATTTCAAGGCAAAAACAGCACAGCATCCGCCGCATGTTGGGCGTTTCCAAGCGTGGGGCTCCGTGCACCTGCCCGGGTCTCCCTCCTGGAAACGTCCTGTCTCCACCTGTCATGGTGCAGGGAGAGCTCCCTGCGGCCAGGGCCAGTGTCCAGCTTGTCCACCACTAGGTCCCTGAAGCCAGGCGCCTGGGCTGGTCTACTCTAGGTGCTCAACAAGGACCCGCTGCGTGCGTGAATGTCAGGCCACTTTGTGCCTGTTGTGGAATTTCGAGATATTCTTAACTGTCTTATGTGTTCATTCCTCCCCACTCCAATTCATGTTTTTGGGGCAGGATTCCTATTTTTCGTGCTTCCTGTGAGGTCAACATCTGATGTTGGGTAACGAACACTTGTTGGTCCAGTGGTGTCAGCATCTCCTGGTCTTGGAACATTCTAGAATTTAGACTCAGATTGAAAATGGGAGATTTAAGTAGCCAGGATTGTTGCACCCTAAATCCAACAACTAGTTTCCATATAAGAAGGTCACGTGAAGGCCCACGAAGCAGGAAGGCTGTGGGGAGACTGAGGCAGAGGCTGGAGTGATGCAGCCACAGGCCAGGGGGCACCTGGAGCCCCCGGGAGCTGGGAGGGACAGGAAGGAGCCTGCCCTGGAGCCTTCAGAGACTTGTGCCAGGCATGCGCCAGGCATTTTCACATGTTGTTATCAGCTCGTTTCATCTTCAAACTGACTTGGTTTAACAGATTAATCTGGTGCTCAGATAAATTATGCAACCTGCCCAAACTCATGTCGTCAAGAGTGTTTGAATTCAGGTCCCGAGGCCCCAAACTCCACGATGTTTCTTCCACGGCCCCAGGCCACCTCGACCCGGATTCACGTGTAGGCCTGTTCGACACGGCCGCTGGAGCCTTTGGAGGGGACACGGCCCCGCTCACACCCGGGTCTTGGACTTCCGGCCTCCAGAACTGTGAGGAAACAGATTCCAGTTGTGCTAAGCCGCCCAGTCCGTAGTACTTCGTCACAGCAGCCCTGGATACGAATACAGACGACAAACTCGGTCTCGGGGATGACCCCCAACAGTGCGTGACAGATGTCAGTGTCGTGCTGGGTAGGAGGTTCCTCAAGGCGGGTGTCAGATACGGCTCCGGAGCAAACACCCCTGGGACGTCACAGGCCCCACACAAACCACCCCCCGAGGCCAACCCGCCAGAGCCCACCGCCTGTGTTCTTCCACACGTCACCTCCTCTGCTCTTGGTCCCAAACTGACAAATGAGGAACTCGGGGTCTCCAGAGACGAGATGCGAGGAACCCCATCGAACGTGTGTGTCGTGCTGCGGCTGCGAAGCCAGGGCCCCGAGCTCTCTGGGTCAGCCGCACCAGACTCAGGACTCAGGGAAGGTGGGGAGCCGACCCTTCCTCAGCTAATGGTCTCCATGACTCTGCCCCTCTGTCTGGTCCCAGGAGAGGGGTCGGCCCTCCCACCCCTGTCATGTCTGGGTCCTTCCTTGCCGCAGAGCCTGTCCTCCCACGGGGCAGGGGCTGTGCCCTCCTGTTCCATGCTTGGTCTCGAATCACAACACTCTGCCTGCGATTCGGCCAGCCCACCTGTGTGTCCTGCTCACGTCTCCACTCTGTCCCTGGAACCCGCTGTTCTGGGTCTGGGTCACTGGCACTGAGGTTCAGGTCTGGAGATTCAGCAGCTCTAGAGGAAGCCAAGGGTGAGCTCTTAACGCAAACGCTCGGTGCACCATGGCTAGGCGGGAACCACCAGGGCCACTGTGCCTCTGTGACCAGGGTGGCACCCGGATAACTGCCGGAGGAGCCTGGTGGGGCAGAGCCCGGGGTCACCCGGGGCCACTTGCTGTCGCTCCTCCTGACATGTTAGGTGACATCCATGAAGTCCAGCTCCTCTCCGGGCAGCAGAGTCACCTTCATTCTTTCCAATAACTCACGAGGCACAGGAATCCCAGCACGGGGACACGGACGCTGTGAGTGGACTGCACACATGGCGTGGTGCCCGGAGCAGGCTCCAGACCCTGTGCGAGCCCCACGAGGTCTCAGATGGGAGGGAAATTAGGGGTGCGAGAATCTGGAGCTCCCTCCCCGCCAAAGAGAGACAGACTGTGAGTGACTGTGAGAAAGAACCAGGTGCCCCCAGGCGCCCCATGCTGAGCGCTGGGCACACGTCACCTGGTTCGGCACGTGCACCAGTCTCAGGACATTTCCACCATCCTCCCTGCTTCGTAGACCGGGGAATCCGGGCAGAAACCTGTCCGAGGTCACGCATCAAACCAGGGAGTCCACGCGCTGAGCCTCACCCATGCACATGGCTTTTAAGCACCACGCCCGTGTCGTAGGGAAGGCGAGGGCAAGAGTCGAGGGGGGACGCTCGGGAAGTATCGTGAACAGGGCTGTGGAGACCGAGATGCTGTTGATGAAACGCTTTTCCTAAGCACCTCCTCACTCACCAAAGAGCCGCTTATAAACAGGCCGGGCTACGTCTGGGGACACGCACCACGATCCATGTCAGTACCGAAAAAAAGCTTTAAAAATCTCTCTTTACATTATTTTTATTTTACCCTGTAAAAAATACCTACTTTGGAGTATGTTTTATTATGGGCATAACCTATTTGCACAGTAGTACATAGTACGCTTCGTAAATAAATAAATGCAGATATATTTGTGAGGCATGCTCGAAAAATTACTGCTCACGTGGGTGTGCCATCAAAAGAGCTCGGAGACCCTGGAATATTCTGGGCTCATGAACTAAGGGTTTGCTGTGTTTTAATCTAATGCAAAACCACATGGCAACATGTGAAGAAGTTTTTCTGATGATGTCTGTTTTATTTCTTTATTTGTAAGCTTTGGGCTTGCAAATCTCTGCCCGGCAGTTGACCTCATTCTGTGCTCTCAGCAGCCCTGAGGAGCAGCCCTCGGTCTTCCCCTCGGGAGCGGGTGCGGTGTCACACAGGGGGCGAGGCCCTCGGGGACACAGCGTGTTGAGAGGTGGCTGTGGGGCCAAAGCCAGAGGCACAGCCCTGCGCTGTCGCGGGGTTGGGGGGTGCTCTCTATCTGTGAGGACGGCCAGAGGCTTGTGAAACTCAACTCCATCAACGGCTAACGCGGCAGAGAGAAGCTTCCTCGGGGTTGTTGCAGGAACAGAGTCCACACAGAAGGGGGTTCTGGGGGTGGCTGTAGGCCCCAAAACCCTGAGCTGGAAAAGATGACTTAAAAGTTAATGGCAGTAAAACAGAGGTAGCCCAGGGGTCGAGATGATCCGGGAACCTCACCTCCCATCCACCAGCCACCTCCTGAGCTCCGAGCCCAGCACAGGGTCAGACGCGCTCAGCAAAATGATAAACCAAACCTTCTTCTGCCACTGGGTGCCCAGGTACAAAGATTCTGCAAATACGGTGAGGGTCCGGGAGAGCAGTGTCATGAAAGGAACATTGGACAGTCGAGCAGAGACAACCAACGTAACTCTCACAGTGCCAACAGGCATGCGTGCTGGCACTCGGTCCTTGGGAGAGCAGTTCTGTAGTCTCCGATTAAGCTAAACGCACACACCCCCTTATGACCCAGTATTTTCACTCCCGAGTATATATCCACAAAAAGTCATTGCTTACGACCACAAAAAGATACATACAAGAATGTTCATGGCAACTTTTAATTGTAACAGCCCCAAACTGGAAACCCCCAAAGATCCATCAATCGTAGAATGGGTAAATAAATTCTGGTATGTTCATGGAATGAAATATTAATACTAACAACGATGAACATGAATGAACGACAACCACGTGGCGTGGGTGAATCACACAGACACTCGTGGCCAGAAGCAAAAGGCCACTTGTATACAATCACTTTTGTATGAAGTTCACAAATAGGCAAAACTTACCTACAATGATAGAGGTAGAGGACCGGTAACCTGGTGGGGGGCGTGGGGAGTGGGAAGGAGCACGAGAGAACCTTCTGGAAGCTGGAAATAGTCTATATCTTGATCTGGTTGATGGTACACAGGCAGGAACATATGCAAAAACTGAATTGTGCATTTCAGATGTGGGTGGTTTACTGTCTGTGAGGCATGCCTCAATAAAAGTGATGTTTAAAAATAACCAAAACCCATTATCAAACAGAAGGAAAAAAAAGGGACAATTCAGGTACTGAGTAGAACTATGTTCCAGTTAATTCCCTGGGGGAACTTCTTCCTTCTGTTTGGAAAAACCAGAATCTTAGCCTTTGAGTCATTCTTACCCTCACAAGGAGCTTCCTGAGCAGAAATACACATCTTCACAAAAACCTTTGTCCAAGTCCTCGTCCCCCACCCCCGCCCCCGCCTGTGTCCCCATCTCTAAGGGCTGTAACACCCTCATCTGTCCCTGGCAGCAGGGAATACTTTGAGATGCATCAGTATTGCAAAGCCAAATTGCCCTTTCCTTGAAGCCTCATTGAACAAGATGTGTTTTGGAGATGGAATATATGTAGATATATTTAGTTTCTAAAAACAACACCCTGTATTTGAGGGTCTGCTGAGCCAGTCTGCTTGGGGAAACGTTTAAAGCTGTTTTAGTATTCAGAAACCCGTGGGCAGAGGCGTCCCGCACCCATCAGGTATCTGCAGAGCCAGAGGGCAGAGAGACGGCTGACGGCGCCCCAGCAAGGGGGCCCGAGGGACTGGGGCGGGCTCCTCTGCTGGCGCCAACTGTTCGAGCAGAAGAGAGGGGGCACAGTTGGTTTGAGAGCGGCTGAGCAGGTTGGCATCAAATCTGAAGCCCAAGGGAGGCACTCAGAGAGTACTCAGAGGTTGACTGAACAGAAGACGAAGCAGACAGCGTTCAGAGTCTGAGTTCCCCACTCCTTTCTGCTAAGTGGCGTGGAGCCGGTGCCGGATACATCATCCAAGTTGGAGGGCCTGTCACGTCCCTCGGGCCTTTCGATTCTGCACCCCCTGCCTCCCTCACCAACACCCCACCTGCCCGCCGAGACACCCAGTCCTTCCTTGTCTCTTCCTCCATTCCACCCTGAAGAGAAGTACTTACGTTTTGTTCATCGTAAAACGCTGAGCTTGGTTAGGGGAGGGGGCTGGCATGATGCGAGGGGGCTTTGCATTTTGTTAATAACAGGGACCCACCCTGGAGCTGGTGCCTGAATCTCCAGTGCCCTGGAGACTTCCAGCCCCGAACTCCCAGCTATGCAGGATGCGTGGACGTGGCCAGCTGCGCCCACCTGCTTCCCCACCCAGACCACAGGTGTGTGGAGAGAGGGGGTGACTGAGACCTTGGCTTATAATTTCTAGCTAGTAAAATCCTCACTTTTCAAAAAATATCTATTCTAAATTCATTTGTGCTCTGGGCCTTTTAGCGCATGCTCATGATGTGCGGGGCTGGGACGAGGCTCGTCTGAACGCATATAAAACTATGAAAGGGGGAAAGGAGGTCCTGAATGTTGACATCTGGGCTCTAGGACCTTCAGCCCCCCGCCCCAATTCCCAGGCTCCTCCGCCCCCGCCGGTCACACGTGCCGGCCCGTTCGCGGCCTCCACGCGGCACTCGCCTACGCTCTGTGCCAGGAGGTCTCTGCAGCGTGATGAGGGAACATCTGGGGCACGACGACAGCTGTTCAGCTTCCGCAGGTACCCAGCCCCGAAAAAGACACGGCCGGGTCTCATATGAACTCTCCCTTAACCAGAATCGTCGCAACAACAGGGGATTCGGGTTAATTAAAAGAGGAAAGAAGCGCTAGGATTAATTAGATAGAGTGAGAAAAAGACTTTATTGCATCATGGGTCGCAAAATGTTTGCAGCTCGAATTGACTTTCTTGCTCTTTTAGGTCCAGTGTATGCATATAAATCTTTCTGGGACTCAAGGATTGTCTTAGCTTTAGCAGTCGCCACGCAGGAGAGGAGGGACCTGGCTCACATTCCAGACGGAGCGACGTCGGTGGGATGTGGGTAAATGTCTAAGGAGCTGCCCGCCTGGAAAAGAGCTCGATTTGGTCTTTGCCAGTTTCCGTGGTGTGAACACTCCCATCACCAACCTCAAGCCACTAATGCCACGTACCTGAGGGTGAAGTCGGGTCAACACGTGCACAATCGACTGTCACAAGGGGTACGGGCCGGCTCGGCCCCGCCCCAGAGTGTGCCTCTCCCAGAGACCTTCTTGTCTCAGTTCCAGCCATGAATTTATCCTGCTCTCATCTGGCTCCTTTTGCCTACAAGGCAAGTGCAGATGGAAAATCTGGCCACATCGAGGCTTTGAGCCCGTTGCTGGCTGATGAAAATTGGAGACAGCGCAGGTTCTGTCCTTCCCTTCGAGATGTTGTTGATTTAATAGGAACTCGTCCGACAGAGCTAATAGTGAGCTTGGGGCTCCACATTGCTCTCTGCAGGGAGACTGGCGTGGACAGGAAAACGCTGCTCTCTCTCCCCTTCTCCTCGCTCCCCTCGATCGAGGGCTGTGCTCCTCGCCCAGGTCCAGAAGCCGGTTTTCCTGTGTTTCCCACATTGACTCATTTCTCATGAGAGGAACCGCTCTCTGAGGAACCTTCCATGAGGTTCCGTGAACCTGGCCCAGGGAACCTCTTCCCAGTGTGGTGGGGTCCAAAGAGCCTCCCCGGCCCTGGCTCCGCGCAAGGAGAAGAGAAAGCCCCGTGTCACTGGGACACCCAGGCAGGGGCCCCACCTCGGCCCTTCCACAGTCCCTGCAGTCCCTGTCTGGGGGAGGATGGGGCACGAGAGACTCGAGAGGAGAGACAACGTTGTCACCAAACCCACACTTGGAAATTTGAATCTTGTGTCCTCCCTCACCCCCCTTCCCTGAGTCTTAAAAATACTGGTTTGGCTGCGGCTAAACTGTTATGGCACATGCGTTACTGACACAAAGATGTCGCCCGAATTGACCGATATCATAAGAACTTTTGCCAGATGGAGAATGTGATCAGATATTTAGCTTCTCCAGCTGAGAGGCAGTGGGGAGAGGGGTGTATCGACCCTCGGGGACCCCCCTCGGCGCCTCATCTAGGTGCCTTAGCCCCGGGCAGATCCAGGGACACGTCTGTGTCCGCCCCTGGGTGCGAATCCTCACTGAAGAAAGCCTGGCAGGGGGCGAGGGGGAAAGTGAGAGAGGAAGGAAGGGTGGCGGAGGTGAACGGGACGAGAGGGAGGAGGGTGGGGGCACAGAGGGGCCGGAAGGAGGAAGGAAAACCAGGGATAGAAGGCGGAAAGAGCTTCCAGGCGCTGACACCTGCCCCCTGCCGAGGCGTCTCCCTGCCACCTCCCGGTGTCCGCTGGTGAAGGGTGGCGGACGGTGGTTCTGAGGTATTTTCACTTCTCATCTCAGCAACGACGAGGTTCCGAAGGTCCACTGCAGCCCAAGATCTAACGTGGACCACGCGCATGGGAACGCGTGCGGCTTGGGTTAGAGAGCGTCGCTCGGGAGGTTTCCAAGAAGGATTAGAGGCATCACCAAAAAAATTTTTTTAAGGAATCAGATCACGTGCAACATTGCCCCCTTCCCAGAGCATTCCGAAGGAGCAAGACGCCACGGTGGGCTGTCGGGGTGGGCAGGGGGCACATTTGGGTGCCGTGAGTGGGGAGCTGACACTGGAAACAGCCATGGGCAGGGGGCGCCTCTGTCACTAGTGTCCAGGGGTCTCCAACAGGTTCCCTCTGCAGAACTAGCCAACTGGAGCCAAGCTGGGGGAAAATCCATTATATTTTCTGAACCATTACTTTTTTAGTCTAATGTAACGCGTCGAAGGGAAGATTGTCAAAATCTTGCCTGCAGAATGGATACACCCCTCCTGCACATACCACCACCCTCTGCCAAATGTGAAGGAAGTTGGGAAGGTCTCGGGTGGGCCCCTGCCCGAAACTCCTCTCACGTCTGCTGGCCGTGAACTAAATTCCAACCTTGGACACGACGCCGTTGGGATCTTTAGGACCAAGATTGCGTTTTCGTCAATTTCATAATCATTCTTCTCCCCTCTCACCTTTCACTCAGTAGCGCAAGCGTCAAGTATTGCCGGGACAGGTGGGACGGTGGTTTCTGAGAAGTTCCTTCCCTACTCTTTTCAACTTATCATTAGCGACAAATGCCCCCAAACCTGTTTTCTAGTCCCAGCTCTCGCTCAAATTGGCCACACGGCCCTGGCAAGCCGCAGGCCCTTCAGATACCCGAGTTTCAATATTGCACCACAGTTGCACAGAAGATCACCACTGGGAGGAGCTGAGTGGGGGACATGTGCCCCAGCAGCCTGCCCTGCGTGTCCATCCCACTGACTGTAAAAGCCAGTAGCTGAAAATAACCGAAACGTCCATTTGTAGCAGCCTGGATAAATAAACTACATTACACTGACACTATGCAGCAGCTTAATGCAGTTAATGGATTAATATATTTAATGCAGCAATTTAATGTATTCAGACAAATTCAATTTCTGGGCTCCTGGGCCAGTGTGTCGGCGAGAGTCCATTTAATCCAGAGTTAGCTTCGAGAAGCCGAAGCTCTCTGGATCAGGAAAGACATTCTCTTTTGTGTGGTTTTCTAGACATTTAGACTGTATTTTTGAATCTGGACCAAATGCAGTTGCTGTGGAAGCAAAGGGTCTCTTTTCATTTCAACGTTCTTCTTGCTCAGATCCGAGGCCGTGAGCGGCTACCAACAGGTCCCCGTGCGATGGTTCCGCAGCTGGCGTGGGGCGGGGAGGGCGCTGGCGTGTTCAAGTTCAATCACGCATTGGATGATGTGGTGGAGGAAAAAAAGACGCTAAGCCCAAGGCTCACCGTGGCCTGAGTGTGACCAGCTCACGTCCTGCCCGGCCACGTCCTCGCTGCGTGGTCCCAGCTGCTCCCGGAAGAGCCTCGCTCAGCCACGGGTCTCTTCATTCCTGAACCCCGCTCTGTCCGACACTGACCTGGTTATTCGAAATGACCTTATTCATTGGTTTTCCGTCTGTCCATTCCCCCAGAATGTCAGCGCTGTGAAGACAGTGACCTCGTCTGTCTTATTCACGTCTCTGTCCCCAGCGTGTAGAAGTGGCCGAACAAATGCATGTTGGTGACGCTGGCAAAGGTCACAGCCGGCTTGAGGTTCTCCCTCAGGGGCGCTTCTGACAGATCCATAAAGCTCGTCATGCTCAAGTTGTTCCCATTCTGTTTTGTTTCATTTATTTACTTTTTGAGACGGAGTCTTGCTCTGTCACCCGGGCTGGAGTGCAGTGACCACAGCTCACGGTGCCCTCCGACTCTTGGGCTCAAGCCATCCTCCCACCTCGGCCTCCCAAAGTGCCGGGATTCTGGGTGCCGTTTTATTTACACACAATCAGATATTCTGAGCTAAATGCTGACACTGCGGGGGAGGAAGGGCACCCCCAGGTGCTGGCACAGTTGCTGCAGTCACCCCGGGAGGAGGGACACGACCCTCAGCAGCTCAGCGACCTTCACTCGGGGTTGAGCTTCGCTCCTCGCAGATCCCTGGCCGGCAGGGAAGGCTGGGGCTGGCCGCTGTGGGCTGGCAGTTCCGGCCTTATGTCCTGTGATTGGAAATCTCTAATGTCCGCTTCCCACCCGTGTCTGTGCCCAGAAGTTTCCGTCCCTGTGTCATGACCGATGGGTCCTTCCTTCACCTGTGCGCATTGCCGGCGTCCTCCTGCTGGCGTGTGCCCCAAACACTGGCAACAGCAGCAGCAGCGAGAGACAGTGTCCCTGGAGCCCCCAAAAGGGCAGGACGGTTCTGACCCACACTTGCATCCACCCTGCGAGGTGGCCAGGGTGACACTGGCATCTGGGTCTGTTCTCTGTTGTGTCTCAACGCCTCAGTTTCAGTTCTGCCAGTTCCTTGAGGTCAAGCTGTGTCTGACCCTTCTCTGCACCCCCTGTCGTCCCCGGCAATGGCTTGGTGAATCCAGTGACATGGGGCTGGCTGGGCAGAGAACCTTCTGGAACATCTTCCTGACCTTGCCAAGGCCTCGTGCTGCCTTGGGAATTCAAGTCGGCTGCCCAGCATGGGGTGGGCCGCTGGGTGCCACCACCCCAGAGCCACCAATGCCCTGTTCCGCCCAGATCTGTGTCAGGGTCGCCAGATTCCAGCAGGGACCTGGCCCCTCCCCACACCTTGTTAATCCGCCCAGGAGGTGGAGCCCACCCGGCCCCACACCCCCCACAGAGGCCAAGAAGGCCACCTGCAGTTGGAGAAACAAAGGTAGACTCCCAGCAGCAGGGGCGGGACACAGGCGCCAGCAGCACTTGTCTTGGCCTGGAGGGGCCAGGCACCGAGAGCTGCCTCCACCGTCCCTGTGTTAGTCGCTCGGCTGCTGGTCACAGGTCTCCCGCCCCTGGTGGCCCTGTCGTGCAGTCTCAATCTCCCTTTCTAATGAGAAAGAGGAGAAGGGTTTGCACCCACTCACTCCCAGGAAGGACGTGTGCTTTGGTTTCCAATTGCCGGCCGGCCCCAGTGCAGGGCTGGACACCCCGGGCCTGTGAGGGTGGCTTCCCCACCAGCCTGGAGGACTTTAAAATGCAGGTTGTACAGTCCTGACGGCCAGGAAACGTGTGTCCATCTGTCTTTGGGTTTGCATGGACTCAAGGACACTTGTTGGGAGTGTCGCTTTCTGATAAGGATCTGCTACCCCCTGGTCCCCACACCACTGGGACAGCTCATGGCATCACCTGTCCTGTGTTGGCTCGTGGTAGATGGGATGGAGGCATCGACCTCCCTGGCTCTCCTCCTGCTTCCCAGACGCCTCCTCGTCCTGGCAAGGCTCTCTCTGGCACCACCAGGGGTCTGTGTGGTAAAGACAAGATTTTTACTCCTAGATGTGCTCTCCTAACTGTCTCCTGTTGTCTTGGACTGGCCAGGCTGCTGTCGGAGAACACAGCAGAGTGGGCGGCTTACAAACAACAAAAATTCATCTCTCAGCTCTAGAGGCTGGAAGGTCGATGAGTTGGCGGATTCAGAGTCTGGTGAGGTCTGACTCTTGGTTCACAGATGTCCCCTCACATGGCAGACGGGGAAGGGGCTGTCTGAAAGCCCTTTTATGAGAGTAGCGATCCCACTCCTGAGGGCTCCACTCTCAAGACCTAATCACCCTCCTGGAATTTTATATGTAACAGTGTGTTCTCGTCTTTGTGTGGCTTCTTCCTCAGCATAAGGATTTTCAGATTTGTCCATGAGGCTGCAAGTCCCAATAGTTCATTCTTTTCATTGCTGAGCAGGTTCCGTCCTCTGAATGTGCCGCAATTTGCTGATCAGTTCACTGCTGATGGATGTATGGGTTGTTTCCAACACAGGCAGTTGCAAAGAACGCTGCGATGAACATTCTTCTACAAGTGTTTGTGTGGACGTAGCCTTTCATTTCTTTGGGTAAATTCCTGCAGTGGAGTAGCTAAATCATGTTGTAGGTAGGTGTATGCTTAACTTCTTAAGAAACCGTCAACCTGTTTTCTAGAGTGGCCGCACCACTTCACGCTGCCACCAATGGATGAGGCTTCCAGTTCCTCCACAGCCTTGCCAACACTTATTACCGTCATTTTAATTTTAGCCATTCTAATAGGTGTGTAGTGGTAGCTCATTGCAATTTTTGAAACTTTTTATTTTTAAACTGATTATAGATTCACAAGAAGTTGCAAAGTTATTACAGAGAGCTATGGTGTGCCCTCCCACCAGTTTCCTCCAATGATCATGTCTTGCATAACTAAGTACAATTTCAAAACCAGGAGATCGACATTGGGATTAAT
>NW_012137969.1:4491767-4493149 GCF_000956105.1 Propithecus coquereli
TACAAGTCCTATACATGTTCTGTTACTTTCATCCCTTAGTATTTCATTTTTTGAGCAATGGTAAGATGGTATTATAATTTATTATATCTATTAGTGTATAGAAAACAATTGATATTTGTAATGTGATCATATCTATAGTGACCTTGCTGAATTCACTTACTAGTTCTACAAGTATTTTTTTAGATTCTTTGGGATTTTCTACACAGACTGTTATGTCATCTGCAAATAGGGAAAGTTTTATTTTTTCCTTTTCACTGTGTGACTTTTCATTTTCTGAATAGAACTTCCAGAACCACGTTGAACAGCACGGGTGAGAGTGGAAAACCTTGCTTCCCAGTTTTAGGGAGAAAGCTTTCAGTCTTTCACCATTGAGTCTGTTAGCTGTAGGCTTTCTGTAGATGCTTTTTATTAAGTTGCAGAAGTTTTCCCTCTATTCCTAGTTTTCTGAGAGTTTTTTCATAATAGATGTTGAATTTTATCAAATGCTTTTTCTGCATTAATCAATATGATCATGTAATTTTTTTCTTTAGTTTGTGAATATGATAGATTGTATTGAGTAGTTTTCAAAGACTAAAGCAGCCTTGCATGCCTGGAATAGACTCCACTTGGTCATGGTGTATAATTCTTTTTATATGTTGCTGGATTCTATTTGCTAATATTTTGTTAAGAACTTTTGACTCTACATTCATGCAGGACATTGGCCCGCAATTTTCTTTTTTTGAACTGTGTTTGTCTGATTTTAGTATCAGGCTAACACTGGCTTCATAAAATTTGTTGGGAAATATTCTTGCCTCTTCTATTTTCTAGAATGGATTGTGTAAAATTGGTGTTAATTTTTGTTTAAATATTTGGTAGAGTTCTCCAGTGAGTCCACCTGGGGATTTCCTTTTCTGTAGATTGTAAACTATGAATTCAATTTCCTTAATAGTTATAGGGATATTCAAATTATCTTTTTCATACCAGGTGAGTTGTGGTAGTTGGTACTTTTCAAGGAGTTCATCCATTTCATCCAACTCATCAAATCTATGAGTGGAGAGTGGTTTATGGTAGTGTCGTATTATTATTCTGGTCTGCAGGATCAGTAGTGACTTCCCTGTGTCATTCATAATATTAATAATTTGTTTTTTCTCTTTTCTTCTTTGTCAGTCTTGCTAGAGGTTTATCAATTTTCTTAACCTTTTTCAAAGAACCATCTTTTAGTTTTGTTGATTTTGCTCTATCATTTTTCTGTTTTTAATTTCATTGACGTCTGCTGTTATCTTTGTTATTTACTTCCTTCTCCTTTGGCTTCATTTTGCTATTTGTTTTAAAATTTCTTGAGGTGGAAGCTTAATGAGTGGGGACTTTCTCCCTCTGCTCATGTATTTAGTGCTATAAATTTC
>NW_012137969.1:4493199-4494248 GCF_000956105.1 Propithecus coquereli
AGCTATGGTGTGCCCTCCCACCAGTTTCCTCCAATGATCATGTCTTGCATAACTAAGTACAATTTCAAAACCAGGAGATCGACATTGGGATTAATACAAGGTGTGTGTAGTTCCATTTTTCACGTATGTAGATTCACGTAGCTCCCACCTCAATCAAGACACAGAACTGTCCACACCACAAAGATCTGTCTCCTGCCACCTCCATTTAGTTACCACCCCCCACCATCCATAAGCCCTGGCCACCACTCACCTGTTCTCTCTCTCTATGATTTTGTCATTTCAAGAATGTTACATAAGTTCACAGTACGTGAACTTCTGAGACTGGCTTTTTTCATTCAGCTTAATGCTCCTGAGAACCATCCAAGTTGTTGTGTATATCAATACTTCATTTCTTTTTATTGCTGAGCAGTATTCTAGACCATGGATATATTACTGTCTATTTAACCTTCATCATTTCAGTATTTTGACTTTTAAAAATAAAGTTGCCATGAACAATCATGTACAGACATTGGCAGAGACACAAGTTTACATTTCCCTGGGATAAATGCCCAGGAGTGTAATTGCGGGGTTGTATTCTCACGGTGTGTTTGATTTTTAAAGATAAGCCCTGCTTACCATCTTACGTTCCCTCCAGTAGTGTATGAGACATCAGTTTTTCCACATCATAGCCAGAATTTGGCGCCATTACTATTTTCATCTCTGCTGTTCTGAAGGTGTGCACAGATATCTCATGACAGTCTAAATTGGCATCTCCCCACTGGCTAGGGACGCCGAAAATCTTTTCACATGCTTATTTGCTGTTCTATAAATCCTCTTTGGTGAAATGTCTTTTTGTATTGTTGCCCATTTTCTAATTGGATTGTTTGGTTTTTATGTTACTGTTGAGTTTTGAGAGTTCTTTATATATTCTAGATATGAGTCCTTGGTCAGATACGTGATTTGCAAATATTTTCTCATCGTCTGTAGTTTTTTTCATTCTCTTCTTATGGTCTTTCATAGACGAAATGTTTTCAATTTTGATGAAGTAAATTTTATTGATTTTTTTTTTC
>NW_012137969.1:4494298-4495474 GCF_000956105.1 Propithecus coquereli
AGCTATGGTGTGCCCTCCCACCAGTTTCCTCCAATGATCATGTCTTGCATAACTAAGTACAATTTCAAAACCAGGAGATCGACATTGGGATTAATGCAATGTGTGTGTTGATTCACGTAGCTCCCACCTCAATCAAGACACAGAACTGTCCACACCACAAAGATCTGTCTCCTGCCACCTCCATTAGTCACCGCTCCCCCACCATCCATAAGCCTTGGCCACCACTCACCTGTTCTCCCTCTCTATGATTTTGTCATTTCAAGAATGTTACATAAGTTCACAGTATGTGAACTTCTGAGACTGGCTGTTTTCATTCAGCTTAATGCTCCTGAGAACCATCCAAGTTGTTGTGTATATCAATACTTCACTTCTTTTTATTGCTGAGCAGTATTCTAGA
Organism: Propithecus coquereli; assembly: GCF_000956105.1. Classification (NCBI taxonomy): domain Eukaryota; kingdom Metazoa; phylum Chordata; class Mammalia; order Primates; family Indriidae; genus Propithecus; species Propithecus coquereli. The sequence continues at coordinate 4,494,696 of NW_012137969.1, forward strand.
CCATGGATATATTACTGTCTATTAACCTTCATCATTTCAGTATTTTGACTTTTAAAAATAAAGTTGCCATGAACAATCATGTACAGACATTGGCGGAGACATAAGTTTACATTTCCCTGGGACAAATGCCCAGGAGTGTAATTGCGGGGTTGTATTCTCACGGTGTGTTTGATTTTTAAAGATAAGCCCTGCTTACCATCTTACGTTCCCTCCAGCAGTGTATGAGACATCAGTTTTTCCATAGCTTAGCCAGCATTTGGCGCCGTCACTATTTTTCATCTCCGCTGTTCTGATAGGTGTGCATGGATATCTCATGATAGTCTAAATTGGCATCTCCCCATTGGCTAGTGACACTGAAAATCTTTTCACGTGCTTATTTGCTGGTCTATAAATCCTCTTTGGTGAAATGTCTTTTTGTGTTTTTGCCCATTTTCTAATTGGATTATTTGGTTTTTATTTTACTGTTGAGTTTTGAGAGTTCTTTATATATTCTAGATATGAGTCCTTGGTCAGATATGTGATTTGCAAATATTTTCTCATCGTCTGTAGCTTTTTTCATTCTCTTCTTATGGTCTTTCATAGACCAAATATTTTCAATTTTGATGAAGTAAATTTTATGGATTTTTTTTTCTTTTTGTGCCTTTGGTATCAAATCCAAGAATTCTTTACTGAGACCTAGATCCCAAAAATCTCCTATATTTTGTTCTCCAAAAGTTTTCTATTTTCTGGGTTGTCTTTTCACTTTCTTGATGGTGTCCTTTGAAGCACAAATGTTTTTA
>NW_012137969.1:4501989-4519008 GCF_000956105.1 Propithecus coquereli
TCCTGTGTATGCCATGCCCTCCCCCACTGTTAACATCCTATGATTACTCCGATACGCTTGTTACAGCTAAGGAACCCATATGAATAAATTCCTCGTAACCCAACTCCACACTTTATCCAACTGTACCAGTTTTTACCTAATAACTTTTTTTGGTTCCAGAATTCCATCCAGGATCCCACATTACATTTAGTCTTCATGTTCCCTGGTCTGTGTTTTTTCCCTCATGATCAAACTGGTTATGGGATTTGGGAGGAAGAGTACAAGGGTGACGTGGCCTTCTCAGCATGTCGTGTGACCGGCACGTGCCGTCTACCTGACTTATCACTTAGGTTAACCTTGATCATCTGGTTTGAGGTAGCGTTTTTCAGGTTACTCTGCTATAAAGAAGTTAAAGAAAGTCTAAATAAAATTCATCCCATGTTCATAGATCAGAAGGCTTAATATTGCTAAGATACTGATACTCCTCAAATTGATCCACAGATTCAGTACAATCCCTATTAAAATTCTTCCTTCCTCCCTCCCTCCATTTTTTTCTTTCTTTATTTCTTTCAAAAGTTAACAAACTATTTCTAAAATTCATATGAAAATGTAAGGGACCTAGAAAAGTCAAAACAATCTTGAAAAAGATCAATAAAGTTGGAGGACTCACACCTCCTGATTTCAAAACTTACTACAATAATCAAGGCAGTATGGTACTGGCTTAAGGACAAACATATAGATAAATGGAATAGAATCGAGATTCCACAAATAAGCCCTCACATTTATGCTCAATTGATTTTTTTTTTTTTGACAGAGGGGCCAAGACAGTTCAATGGGAGAAAGAAGAATAGTCTTTGCAATAAATGGGGCTGAGACAACTAGAAATCCACATGCAAAAGAATGAATTTGGTTCCCTATCTCACACTATGCACAGAAACTAACTCACAGAGGCTCATAGACCTAGTAAGAGCTAAAATTATGAAACTCTTAGAAGAAAATGCAGAAGTAAATCTTTGTGATCTTGAGCTAGGCAGTGATTTCTTTAAGACACCAAAAACACTAGTGATAAAGGGAAGATAGATAAGTTGGATTTCCTCAAAATTAAAATTTTTGTGCTTCTAAGGACACTATTAAGGAAGTGAAGAGACAACCCTGGACTGGGAGAAGAAATTTAGAAATCATAGATAAGCAACTTGTATTCAGAATATGTCAGGAACTCTCACAACTCAATGATAAAAAGATAAAAAGCTCAATTTAAAAATGGGCAAAGGGCCGGGCCCGGTAGCTCACGCCTGTAATCCTAGCACTCTGGGAGGCCAAGGCGGGTGGATTGCTCAAGGTCAGGAGTTCGAGACCAGCCTGAGCAAGAGTGAGACCCCGTCTCTACTAAAAATAGAAAGAAATGATCTGGACAATTAAAAATATGTATATATAAAAAGTAGCTGGGCGTGGTGGCACATGCCTGTAGTCCCAGCTACTTGGGAGGCTGAGGCAGAAGGATCGCTTAAGCCCAGGAGTTTGAGGTTGCTGTGAGCTAGGCTGACGCCACGGCACTCTAGGCTGGGCAACAGAGCAAGACTCTGTCTCAAAAATAAATAAATAAACAAATAAATAAAAATGGGCAAAGGATTTCAGTAGTCATTTCATATGGGAATGTCTAAGAAGTGCCAGAAAAGATAGATGCGCAACAGCATTAATCTTCAGCCTAATTAGAGAAACGTAAATCAAAGCCACAATGAGCCACCACTTTATAACACCTGGCATGGCCAGAATCAAAAATACATGTAATTACAAGTGTTGACAAGGATGTGGGGAAGTTAGAGCCCTCCTACTTTGCTGATGGGAATGCAAAATGGTGTCACCGTGTTGGAAAATAGTCTGGCAGTTTCTCAAAATGTTAAAGATGAAGTTACCACATGACCCAGCAATTCTTCTAGGTGCATACTTGAGAGACATGCAAGCCTATGTCCACACACAAACTTATACATGAGTGTTCAAGCAGTGTTCATAGCAGCATTTTTCATAATAGACAGAGTAGAAACAATCCAAATGTGCACCAAGTGATGAGCGGATAAACAAAATGTGGTACATCCTTACAGTGGGATATTGTCAGCCATCAAAAGAAATGAAGTACTGATAACATGCTACAAGAAGCCAGTCACAAAGACTATGTATTGTATGATTTCATTTATTTCAAATGTTCACAAAAGGGTAAATTTGCAGACACAGAAAGTAATTCATGGTTGCCTAGGCCAGGAGGCGGAAGGGTGTGCAGGTTTCGGGGGAAATGGTGAGTGACTGCTGAAGGGCACAAGGTTTACTTCTGGGATCATGAAAACATTCTAAAATTTGAACAGGGTGATGGTTGCCCGACTCTGTAAATGTACTCACAAGCACAGACTTGTATACTTTGGGTGATGACATGGTGTGCCATGTAAATTACATGTTAGTAAAGCTCTTAGAAGAAAAATAACAGGCAGAGGTTACAATTAGCCCCTAGCAGTCATTTATGAACCCCTGATCTAGACCAATGACCTACACTGGCCCCATGGCCAGTGGGTTCAGGGGTCAACCCACATGACTACACTTGTAGGATATTGCTCTGGCCAGAAGCAAAGAAACTTACACAGCCTGAGGAACCCCTAAAGGGAATGGGCCGGCCAGATTGGAAGGTACTAATGGGAAGTGCGCATATAAAGCTCCAGGAAACAGAAATTAATATGAAGGTGCATTTTTATTGAGAAAAATGTAAATAGGTCATCTATGTGAGCGCACATAGCTTATAATCAGCTGGTGCCAGCGAGAGAAGGGGCGACTGCCCCAGGATCTTGACAGCATCTGATGCAGAATTTTAGCTTCCTTCCCAAACTGGGAAGACAGCCATTCAAAGGCTGTACCTCTAGGGGACAGAGTCACAGTCACACGACTCTCTTGATCCCTGACATTCTGCAAAGCCCTTGTCCATGGTTTCGCTACTGCTGGCTCAACTGGTTCTTTCCTGAGCCTGGCGGGGTGATGAGTTTGTCCTGTCAGCTAGATGGAGGCAGGACGTCAAAGGAGGCAGACAAATCGGCTGGACGTAGATTCAGCAAAACAACCTCCCTGGGAACAGATACGAGCCTCGGGAATTGTGACCACCTTGACCTCAGCTAACACAGCCTCCTCGTGCCATTCATCTTCTTGTTTTTCAATAGTCTCTGCTAAGCGCCACCAGGATTCTCTGAGGCCTCATTGAGATTCCAGTGTGTTTCCAGTTTTCGTCCGAGTTGGATTCTGATTCATTCAGAAGGCAACGGAAAATTCAGACACCAAATTTAGTGGAGATTGTCCTCGATATGATGAAAGACAGTCAGACTTAGAGGCTACCCAGGAAGACAGGACACGGAGGATGTGACACAGGGCGTGGAGAAGAGTGAGCCTTAGATAGCTGCGTTTCCAAATTGAGAGTTAGGTAAGTACAGATTTCTGAAGCTTCAAAAATGAATTTTGCAAATGTATGACACTTTCCCGTACAGACGATTCTGAATGGAAGATGGGCAAAATTTCCTATCCAAAACGCCCTAAGTTGCTCCCAAATGAAATGTTGACCAAGTCCAGTTTCAGTGTGGGCCGGTTCAAACTATGGCTGTGAATTTTGTTTTGACAGGGGCTATGCCTCACTTCCCCCAAATCCTACCCGTAGCACTGAGTTGGCAGTGAAGGCTTGCGGTGTGTGGGCTGGGTAGTCTCCAACCTCCTTGTCAGAGCGGATCTCATGGTCATCTGCCTCTGGGCCTTCCGTGGACACCTGGGTGGCCAATGTGAGGACGGCTCACAAACGCACTGGTGGACCCTGTCTCTTACTCGAGGTGCCCTGCGCTGGCGCTGGAGGAAGTGATGGTGACAACAGGAATAAACTTACACTAACATATCTTTGGGGACTTCAAACTGTTTTCCTACCCAGTTCCCATTTAAGCTTCAAATGAACCCAGTGTTATATCACAGAAAAGAAAATGACCACAGAGCGGTGTGATTTTCCCAAGACCTCACAACCAGGAGAGACTCACCCTCTCCAGTTCCGGCCCAGGCTCATGGCTCAGGCACGGGGGCTAGGGTCGGGGTCAGGGGAACAACCAGCCTAGACACCCTGGCATTGCTTAATTTTTCTCTTTTCTTATTGGAAAAGATTATATATATACAGGCTGAAAAATTCAAACAGCGCGAAGGTTAATCTCTCTTGACCCTGGTTCATCTCCTTTTGTTCTTTTCTATGGAGGCCACCACTGTAACCGATTTCTTGGTCATCCTTCTAAAGATGGTCTACACATGCCAGCACGTGTGTACACAACCATGTGCGTGTATACATGCACACACAAATGGGTGCACACTTGTTTCGTCCTTACTGGTATAACTGGGAGATCTCTGTGTCCACAGATGTGAGCGCATCTCATTCCACCGCATTCTTTTAAACAGCTGCACGGGTCCCCTGTGTGGACGCAGCATAGTTCATTGTCCCCGTCCCCCTGTGGTGGACACTGAGCTTGTTTCAAGTCTTGCATAATTACACGCAATGCAGTGCCTTTTTTTTTTTATTTAATCCTTTTTAATAAAGTGACATATGTAAAAGTCAAACAGCATGAGAAAGCACGTCACGACAGCCGCGTCCCCTGCAGGGTCTCTGCTCCAAGTCCCGTCCCCTGCCGCAGCCCTGTCAGCCCCACTCCCACCCCCTGGCGATCGCTTCCAATTTCTGCAACCGTTTCATCTTGTATTTATCTTCATCTTTCTAAGTGCCATGCCTGTGCTGCCACTTTGATCAGTTTTTGATGTTTTATGACTTACCCAGGAATCTCACGTCTCAGCCCTCACCCTGCTCAAAAACTTCACCACAAATGTGGTGACTTTCCAACAGAATTAGATCACAATTCGTTGATCAATACATAAAGTTCAAGATACAATAGTCATGTAAACATCATGCACAGTTGAGCCACGTAGTATATTGTGATGACATTTCCTTTCTTGTCCGGCTTTTCCCACATGGCAGACAATGCGCAGGCAGCTGCCTCAGCGGCAGGGCAGGCAAGTCCAGCAGAGAAGGGTTCCCGAGGGCATCTGTGCTCGTGTCCCAGGCAGCCTTTCCACGTCACAGGGCAGGGTCTCTGGAAGCTGCCCTCAGAGGGAGCGTGGCGTGCAAGGTGTCCACACTTGTGGGCCGGGGCAGGGTTGGGTGGAGGCCAGCTGTGATGTGGACCCCTCTGGGAGCTTCAGGGCGAGTATGTCCCGCCAGAGTTATCTTGTGTCTGGCTCGAATGGCCAGGCCTTGATATGCCCACCTCCATCAGCCACGTGGCTGCCCCAGGGAGGGGGGGCCTTGGGCAAGGCAGCCCCTGCAGCCAAGGCAGACCCTGAAGGTGCTGTCAGCCCTCCCTGCAACCACGGCGTCCTTTCTCAACAGGCGCTTGGGGAGGGGCCCTATCTGTGTCCCCCACGGGACTTCAGCTGGTCAAGCACATAGCACCCACACCTACCACGAGCCCGGCATTGGTGACAGGCAGGCTGCAAAGCAGGTAGCATCTGATGAATGCTGGTTTCTGGAAGCACCCAGCACGTGGGGTGTCTGCCACAGTCAGGACTGGGGGCACAAATGTGGAAGAAAAGGCAACTCATCCACAGGGCTTGTGGCCTAGTCGTGGGAGGGTGCAAGGAGCCACTAAGGAATCCAACTGTGTGGCCTTCCTGGGACAGTGGGCATTCGGGGACCACAGGAGCAGACTGGCTGGGGCCACAGGGGGTGGGAAGGGTGCTTCCTGGCAGAGGAGGGGCACAGGCTGAGGCCAGAGGCAGACAGAAGAGGACATCAGTGGTGGGGAGAGCAGCGCGGTGGTGGGAAAGGCTGATGGGGGAGCTTGGGCCGGGGGCTGTGTGGGGCCACCAAGGGGTGGGTGCCACTGAGGGGGTGACAAAATCGGGGAGCCCAGGAGGGTGCACAGCCCCCATCCCCATCAGAGATGCACCTGGAGACTTTTCCAGGGCCGTGTCTGTTCCCACCTGGTTTCTGTCACACCTCACCTCTGTTCTCCAATTCCTCGGCAGTGGGTGATCTCAAAAAAACGTTCCCTGAGACGGAGAGACACGAGTGACTCTCCCCCTGTAAACCCTGAAGCTCCTTTGAGGATTCCCCTCCTGCCCTCCCTTTGGAGACCCCGTGGGGCTTTGTGGACCCACCACGGCCACAGACCAAATACGCTGGTGGCGGCTGGAGACACCCATGGAAATGGAGCATTTTTAGGATGCCTCGGAAATGTGATTTTTTTTTAAATTAAAATATTTGAGTCTGGATCGAATTCAACCCCATAATGTAGTGGTTTGCTTAATGACTGCAGAATATTGTCTTATCTGAGGAGAAGCAGGATGTTTTAAGACCACAGAACCCAAAATTAACAGCTTGGAATTTTCGCCCATGCTGGCTGTTAATTGACTTAAGCCATTAGAGGGAAAGAATTTTTGGCAAATCGTGAAGTACTTGCACAAGCAAAGCCATGGACATGTTCAAATGATTTTAAAATAAGTTCCTGGTGAGCCAACCACTTTAGAGAAACAGGCTGTTGAATCAGAATGTTTGTGGTTCCCAAATAAAGTATCTCAAAACGGTTCCACTTCATGACAAAACCAAACCTCTAAAGCTTAACTGTGAATTTAACAGAAACTGGCAACAACCATGCTGAGTTTTGATTTTCTTGGGAAGTTTGGTAAGACTTGTCACCAACCTCAAAACAGCATCTCACTTTACCATGTGCTTGGCGCCTTGGGTCTCACCTGCCGACAGTGCAAACAGGTGATCTTCCCACGGTCACGCTGCACAGCTCCTGACACTTGGCTTCTCCCTTCCATAGGGTCAACACGGGTTTGTGCAGCTCGAGAGCACGCTCACTATGTGGCCTTGTTTTCCTCCTGAGCGGGACAGCAGGGTGTGTGGCGGCTGCTCCGAAAGCTGAAGGCCCTTCCTGGGGCTTTGCTGCCGGAGCCAGAGCTGTGCTGGTGCCTCCACGGGGCCCGTCAGAGGGAAGGGCACGGCCTGTGCTCAGAGCTCGGGCCAGCGGGGGCTCCTTAGGGTGCAAGGAGCAGCTGCTCTGGTTACACGCAGGTGACAGACTCAGGCTACGGGGGGGATTTTGGGAGCTGGACAAATGGACAGGAGCCGGGCTTGGGAACTGGCAGGTGGAGTGGCAGCTCTGGAGAGCCAGGGAACGTCAGAGGAGAAACCTCAGAGGAGCCTCCGACTGGCTCTTTCCCCGCTCGAGAGGTTCTCATTCCAAGGAGGGAGCAGTGCCCACCCCATGAGCCTGGCTCGGGCCACCTGGTGCCTCGTGGCCTGGAACGGTGGCCCCAAAGAATGGTTTCCCATATGGCACCTCTCAGGGGACAGGTGAGGCCCTGAGGCCCCGAGGGTGCTGCGGGGCGGGAGAGATGAGTGTGGCGTGGGAAGCCGCAGCCCCGCCCTGCCCCCAGCTCAGCAGCTGCTCTCACCAAGGCCACTTGTCCTTCTCGTGCAGGTATTTTTAACTAATTGTCATCCAACAAGATAGTGGAGATGTCTTTCCTCTGTGATAAATGGTTGCATTTCAAATCTTCTCCCATTAACTTTTCAGTAATAATGACGATGATGATGATGGTGGCAAGTCTTTGCGTAACACGTGCCAGCCGAACTCACGTACGTTCTCTTCATTACAGGAGGGGATGATGTGGGGAAAACCTAACCTTCTGAGCCCCACCTCCTTTTATGCCAAGTGTTTGCAGCAGTGATGCCGGCTCTGACTGCCCGTGGATCTGAGGGGTCTCAGGTGAGAGCAGACAGCCTCTTGCAAGGCCGTGCAGTGCAGTGGTTAGGGACCCCAGGACCCGTTCTGGATTCCCCCAGCTGCCGAGGTTTGGAGCTGGATCTGTCCCCAGCCAGCTGGCTACCTCTGGGCAAATGGCTCCACCTCTCTGCACGTTTCGTCATCTATAAAATGGGACCCGGCTGTACCTACCTCACAGCGTCCTGGTGGGGCTCTCTGGATTAACAAATGCAAAGAACACAGAGCACTGTCCCGCACGTGGCACGTGTTCCGTAAACCAGCTCTTACATGGCAGCTGCCATTTCAGAAATTCCAGAGAGGGTGGAAAATGAGTAGATTTTAATTTCGCATCATGGAGGGAGGGGTGGAAGGTAGGTGGGCAATGGCGGGGAAAAGAGAGAAAAATGAAAGGTTCTTACCTAGGGCTTATCAGTGGCAGCGACTATTTCCGGAGCAAAGGGCAAAGTTGGCCAGGCCGGAACCCCACCCCCTTCTCCCAGGGCCACCCCTCCTCCTCCCCACGCACAGCTTCTTTGGCTGCACTAAAATCACCTGGGGAACTTTCAAAACAAACCGGATGCCTGGGTCCAGTCCCTAGAGATTGTGGGCGTGTGGCCTGGGCACGGGGACGTTTAACTGCCCCCGGGTGGCGCTAAGATGAGCTGGGGCAGAGACCCTCCTGCTAGGGCTGGCGGGGCGGGTGATAAGGTGCTGTGGTTCACACAAGCCCAGGGTTCTCCACAGGGACTGGCAGACAACGCTTTGAAAATTTCCCTTCGAAAGGGAAGGGAAACGGCCTCATCTCATTCCCCTTGGCCCAGAGCATGCCGTGAGCCCGGGGAGGCCCTCGCTGGGAGGCCGGGCCCCCTGGGAGGGGAAGGCGGCCTTGCTCACCCCTCTGTGCCCACCCAGCCAAGGCTAAGTCGAGTAATGAGCAGTTCTCCCGCTTCCGGGCACCTGTGAAGTCTTCGGTGGTCTGGCCAGGTGGGGGTGGGGTTGGGCTGGCTCTCGGAAGGGCTATGGGCCCATTCGCGGGGGACACACGGTTCGGGGCTCCACACAACCCTACCACGTGGCTAGGGTGCCCCCGTGGAGTGGCTTTCCCTCTGACCTCGACTCCAGCTCGGGGCGTCTCACTGCCTGTGAACACCTGCGTTTCGGCAGGAGGGGGCTCTGGGCGAGGTTAAGGGGGTGTGGTTCAGTGCAACGCTGGGGTTACGTTTCCGCGGTTCACGTTTACAGCCTTAGAATTCATGAATGTTCCAAACACCCCCTAAGTCGTTTCATCACTACTTAAAAAAATCACAAGCAGTTAAGGAAACAAAATAATGTTTTTATTAAAAATTGTACCCATAGCACCTCTCTAGCTTCCTACGAGTTGTTTGTTTTCTTTTTCTTTTTCTTTAAATGAGATCTGGTTTTCCGCACAATTTCAGAAAATGTTGTAGGGAAAACTTCAGGACTGACCTAAGCGCTCCCTGAACCAGAAGGTGACCCTGGAAGGGGACGTGCCTCAGCGGACAAGCTCAGTTCGCCAGTTTCTAGATGGTTCTCACCTTTCGGACGGGATCCATGCTACAGGGATGCTGAACTAAAGAGAGCCACACTTAGATACGCAGGTCCATTGCTCCTTGGGAGAATAACTACACCATGTGCCAAGAAAGTGTAAAAACTAAAAACCATGCTACGAACCATTACGCAAACACCATGCTTCAGCCCGGTCGTGATCAGTACAAGCACAGCATCCAGAGAATTTTACAGAATGAGCACCACCCTCCCGGGGCCGTGGAGGTGCTTTGCTCGGTGGCCCGTCTCCTCACCAGCTCCCCGGTGCCCCATGTCACGTCCTCTTTTGCTGTGGCATGGAATCAAGTGTGCCTTAAAAGCACGGAGGGGAGAGAAGGGAAGACTGGGGCGGACGGGGCCGTGCTGCCCAGAGGGTGGGCGTATGTGTGGGAGGCCCTCGAGGCTCACTGGGCCCCAGGAGGAGGGGGCCGTGCAGACCCGTGCCCAGGGCTTGGCCCCTCCCGGCTGCTCTGTAGCATCGTCCTCGCAGGGCCAGGGCAGCTCATCGGCCAACAGGATCCGAAATGACCTGTCTGAGAGCATCATCGGGGACATAGCTGCCGCCTTCTCGAGGCACCCGGATGGCAGGACTTTTCCCAGCACTGCAGGAGGCAGCAAGGGCACGTTCTGTCTGGCCTTGGCTATAGACATTTTGCTTGTTCTTTTTTCAAAACTGAGATTAAAATCCAATATTCATTTTCCTATTGTGCAATTTTTTTTTCTTCCCTAAAATGAGAAGTTAGGAATTGACACTTCTCCATGCCCATGTCACTCTGGGAGGCTGAAGTCTAACCAGAAACACCGAACTCCGTTCCTTTGGTGCAGGTGGCTCTCACGGGACAGAGTCCCTCCGAGTGGGGGGGTCAGGCGCAGCCATGGTGCCAGGGCAACCTCGTACAGACCAGTCCATATAAAGCAAAGTCTACTAGAAGTAGAGAGAATACAGAAAATATGAGCCTGAAACAAAAGTGTCATGTTGTTGTCACGAAAACCAAATCGTCTTCAACCTAAGACGTCTCAACGCTTTGCCCCAGCATTTAAAGCAACGTCCTTATGGCTTAAGAGAGCGAAGTGCACAGAAGGCAGTGTTTGTCCATGTTCTCCATTTACTGCTCATCGGCCGGAAATCCAAGCACTCACATTGCGGTTTCCTGTCCCCTTCACCCTCTCCGGGGCCGAGAGGAAGGAGCTGGGCTCTGTCCACTGCACTGTGGCTGGCGACTTTCACGCAGAAGTGGCTTTGGGCAGAGCATCTAGGATTTTTGGTTTAGAATGTTTCCCCTTCCACTCAGAAAAAGAAGGAAAGAAGGAAGGAGAAAAGGAAGGAGAGAGAGAGGGAGAGGAGGAGAGGGAGAAAGGAAACTTCCCACACCCTCTAATTTTGGAAGGGCTGAAAAGGGCTTTTCACCCCACTCAAAACTCTCCTTGGTCTCCTGGGGCCACACCCAGCAACTCTGAAAGCAGAGAAACAAGACATCAAGCCAGAGTCCACACCCTCTCCCCCAGGGAGGTGTGCAAAGAGAATAGCCAAGTAGAGACCCTGTTTTCTACACGCGGCCAGGAGACCGTCTCCCTGGTGGTACCTGCCAGGTGCCGGCCCAGCTGTTCCCCACCCTCAGGGCACCTGAGGGGACGGCACCCCTCTTTTTCTGCTGTGCACTGGGGGGTGTTGACAGTGGTCTCGAGTCTTGAGTGTGTCGTGCTCCTGCCGGCGAGATGGGGGCGTGGGGCCCTCACGGAGCTCCGGGGCACACGCCCGACAGGCACCAGCAACACTCCAGTGACATCCAGCCCTGTGCCCGGGGCTGAGGGGCTGACCACCTACAGCTCAGCCATCTGTGGCAGGATCATAGTGGCTGGGGGCACAGCCACGTCTGGGCTCTAAGTTTTCCAAAGTAGTTCCAACTATTTTCATTTAGCCAAAAAAGATAAAGCAAAGCAATGACAATTAAAGAAAACAATGTTTCCAGAAAACCTGTTAAGGCTAAAAGCTGGCCTCAGATTGGGGCGGGGCAGCAGCGCCAGCTGTCAAGAAGCAGTAGGTGGCTGGCGGGGGCAAGAAGACACAAGGAAGGACTGCCCCGGCGTGCACAGAGACGCCTGGTGTGCACAAGGTAAGTCAGGACCTTGTTTTCTCAGAGCTGTTTCGCTTTATTTGGAGACACTGTTGCGTTTCATCTTTCCCATGTACAAAGCTGAACAATTAATAAAAAGGCACCTGGAGACAGCAAAGACGCATTCATTTCATGTGACATATCTTAAAAAAAGATAAAAAGATTTAAAAAATACTCTGGTTAACAATGCACACTTCCTACATAACACGCAGTTCTGCAAACGCCGTCTTAGTTCCTCTTGTTACGTGAAGTTGGCCGTGTGCTGTGTGTCCACGGGAGGGAACTGCTCGCTGGAGGCCGGCGCGGTGGCTGCCAGCCTTGGGGAGGCCTCCTGTTCCTGCACTGTCAGGTGTAAAGGAAGGAAGGAAGGAAGAAAGAAAAGCCCCGAATATTTCACCACTAGGATGACACGGAACGCAACAGCTGGGCCCCCGGGGTCAGAGGGCGCCCCCTTAGCACGGCTGCCCCAACGGCAGGAACCTCAGAGCTGACTCCTCGCCTAGACGCTGCTGAGTGAGAACATTTCAGAAACGGATGGCGCTGGGTCCACAAGCCTGAGCCTGGGTAGGGACATTTGCTCTCCACACCCCACAAGATGTCCCGAGGTGGAGAATGGGAGCCGCTGGTTCTCCGGAAGAGGAGGTAGAAAGAGAAGGGGCGGCCGAGGGGTGGCTCTGCGATCTCACTGGACCCTCCACTCTCCTCTCCCCCCAGCCTTCCCAGCTGGTCTTTCAGACGGAGAAGCCCAGGCTGGGCAGGTCTGAGACCCTCCCAGGCCCCAGCGGCGCCAAGCCATTGCACCAGTGAAATACACCTTCTCTTAAAAAGAAAAGAAAAGGAAAGAAACCTGCTTCCTGCAGCGATGTTACAAAAAGCCATTAAAAAAACCTTTCTAATTGAAATCTAGTGTTCACAAGTAGGTAAAACCATCACTTATCAGAATTTCTTTTTTTAAACAAAAATTTCAGCTCAGTTATTGGAGTTGATTGTCTTAACAAAAATAGACTCCGGAGTGTTCGCATCCGATCTACCCTGATAGAGGCGCCGCGCTCACACGAAGGAGGAGAAGCCGGTGAGTGGAGTCCGGGCGCCGGGGGCTGCGGGGGTGTAGACGCCGCCCGCACTCTGCGTGGTGACCACCGTGTGCAGGTGCGGCCCCGCCTCGGCCCCCGCCACCGCCTCGTACCTGTGCGGCGCTGGGGCTCGGCCCTGGGGCCTGCGCTTCCATGAGTTGTAGTAGGTGGGGTCGCTCATGTAGTGGTTGACGAAGGAGTGCTTGGGCAGCGCGTCCTCGTAGTCCGAGTCGGTGGCCTGCAGGGAGAGGGCAGTGTGAGCGCGGACGGCTGCTGGGGGTCCCCTGGGGGTGTGGGAGGCAGGCCCATTGGTGCCACTGCAGTGGGCACATGCCAGCTCCTTCCTGCTGTCTCAGCCCCTCCCCTACCCTAGGCCTCCCACACCGGCCACCAGGAGAGCAAACCTCCTGCCTGGTCCCGGGTGCAGAGCTGGGCCTCCCCACCCAGGAGAGCTGTACACTGAGTCCCCGTGCCAGGAGAGGCCCACCGGCCCCCAGGGTGTGCTCTGTCTGCCCTTACAGTGCAGAACACACACGACCAATAGAAGGGGAACAGAGCGGAGTCTTCGGCTTGCCTGAGATCGAGATTTAGGCTCAGCTACAGACCAAAGAGAGAGAATGCGCACGTGAAGGGGAGGAGAGCGGTGCAGCCTCTGGGGCCTCCCTCAAAAATGAAGGTGTAACGTCCTGTCTGCGGAGACATCAGTGGCGAGAGCACCGAGAAATGAAGCCACCTGGATGAGCCAAAATGTCTAAAACATCTGCCTCCCCCAACCAGGTGCTGAGTGGCCTTGTCCCTCAACACACGACCATGAAAAAGTGACATGGGGCATCGGCATCACACTGATGTCTGAAGATCAGTCCCTTTGAGGGTTTTTGTTTTCTTTTTATAAAATGAATCAGTAGCTTCCATTAAGAACATTGAGCTCACGTGTTTTCTATGTTCATTTTCTTAAAGCAAAACTATAGTTTTTTTTTTTTTTTTGGTCTTTCAGGTTGATTTTAAATCATTGGAAGGATTGCCAAGGGAGAAAATGGATGCCAAATGGAGCTTTTCCCAAGAGGGTGGAGGGCTCCCGGTTTCCCTGACAAGCGCCGCATCCTCCCAGACAGGCTGAAACACCCTGGAACCCCCACCTGAGGGTCCTGGGAGCTTCTTAAGCTGGTAGGGGAGCCACCTGGTGGGGACAAAACCCGGCTGGCTGGTCCAGGCTCTGCATCGGGACCAACACTAAGACATGTCCCAGATCCCTGAAAACAGAGCAGGTTCCTCACTGCCCCCCGAGTGGACGGTACAGAGGGCTACGGACACATTACAGATACCAAAAATGGGTCTGTAAACCCGGTGGCCAGCCTTCAAAGTTCAAGGAGGGAACAGGACCTTGTGGTGGGTAGAGCGCAGCATTTTGAGGTACCTGTGGGGCGGGCAGGACCCGGCTTGGGGACCAGCAGCACCTTGCTACCACCAGGCTGGGCGCCGCGGTGCAACGTGCAGGCCTCTCTGCACCTTAGCACGGGAGGCTGTGGCCCCAGTCACAGCACCTCTTTCAGAATGAAAATACTCTCAAAGGAAAAATGCAAAACCAGGTCCCCAGGCTGTGTGAGCAGCAGCCTCTTGGCAGGGGTGGGGCAGGGAAGGGAATGAGGCCTGCATCCCTTCCTTTTACAGGGTCCATTCTGAGACGCAGTAAAACCAGAGGGTCCCTCGGTGCTACAAGCGATGTTCCTGCTGGCTGCTCTCCGTCATCTGGTAGTCAGAGAGTGAATGAATTACCCACATCAGTGCCCGGGTGGGAAGCTCTGATCCGTGAACTGTTCTGCACCTGGGGAGCAGCATCCGTCCTAGAAGTCTGGAAGAGCAGCCGCCTCCAGGCTGTGCGGAAGCCCCTCATAAACATAGGGGGAGCCAGAGACACTTGGGATTTTCGGACACAGGCTGAAAATCTAGCTCTAACTGGAATATTTACATGAAAATAACGACAAGTCACAGATTGGGGACTTTTCAGAACATTAAGTGTAAACTGTTTGCATTATGGCACAGTAAGCTGTCAGCCGCTGCATACACCTGGCGTCCCTCTGTTTCTTACTTCTTACAGTCACTCGGAGCTAAGAGAGGCTTCTCCTGACACCGCCCAGAGGCAAGAGCCAGCTTCTCCACAAACCATGACGGTGATCAACAGCATCGAGGCTCCTTCTTAGTGAATGCTGGTGACACGCCAGATTGATGCACTTGCACAATCTTTGCAACTGCCCACGGTCCTATGGCGTGGGCGCGATTCCCATTTCATGGAGGAAGAAGCAAGGCTCAGTGAGACAGGCCAGGTGGGAGTGCCTGAGCGCCTGACCTGCCGAGGGCTCGGCCCCCCAGCAGACGTGGAACTGACCTAGGCTGCGGTGTCCCCTCTGCATGAGCCGAGCAGGCCCACAGCCCCGATTCCTGATTCTAAAGCCCACAATGCTCTGAAAATCAACAGCTTTTCCTATAACTCATTTGAAGGCGAGCCTGACCTGACTTGAGCCAATTTAGCAGCTAACCTTGAGCTGAATGGATGTGGGCTATTTAGCGTGAATGTTCTCATGGTTTGCTGCAGAAATACCAATGTGTTTGATCATGGGGTGCTGGCCCAACCCTACTGGGGATGAGACATAATAATATACGACGTATTCCCAAACCCGAGAAACACTAAATTCTTAAACATATCTGGCCTTGAGGGTTTCGGTTAAGAGATCAGGGATCGGTATTTGTGGCTACCGTTTAAGATTTATTCTTTATCTGTTTTCTAGAGGCCTAGAGGTGGATTACAAGGTAAAGCTCTGTGCAAACTAGGACAGGAAGAAAAGAGAACAAAGATCATCCGAAAGAAGCCAAAGGAATCTGTTATCAGCCCCTGAATTGGGTTTGTCACCTCTTCAGACGCTGACTTTGAATTCAAATTTCCTAAAGCTAAGGAAAAAGACCACATATTGAAATACATCGAAGGTACCACTTTTCTCATAAGAAATGCACACAACAGCTGGGAATGGATGATAGCAATTTAGTTCTAGGTTTCACAGACTAGGGTTAGGGTTCATTATCACCTGAAGATCAAATAGGAGGTTTACGACTTTCACCCTCTCAGACTATATCCCCAGGTGCTCTGGGATCCTCCCTGTCCAACCTCCCTCCCACCAGGGACCCTCAAGTGGAAGAACGTGAGAAGGAGCTGCTGGATTCAGTTTCCTCATATGCATCTGAAAGAACTGGGACCCACAAAGGACTTGACCCCTTTGAAGGAAGCAATTCTTTCCGGGTGGGCTGAATGGCTCACCTCTCAGAAAACAGCGATTGGCTAATGGGTGGGCATGTGACTTAAGCTCAGCCAATCAGCATCTTGCCTTGGGATTTTTCACATTGCATCTGGAAGGGAAGAATTCTTTGTGTGGGGAATAAAGCTGTAAGCCCGTGCTCATAAATCCAGCCAAATGATTCTAAAAGCCAATTTGAGAGAACAAACCATTGTTCAGAAAGAAGCAGAAGCAAGAGACAAAGAGAGGCTTCCTTTGCTTCTTGTTCTTTGTTTAGGGAGAAGTGGGAATGCACCCAGGGTCACATGACAAATAAGTGTCAGGCAGAGGAAGTAAACCTCAGAGGAAATCAGGCAAGGGGAGGGGGAGAAGAGGATGGGCAAAAACCTACCTAACGGGTACAGTGAATACTATCTGGGTGACAGGCACACTTTTAACCCTGACTCAAGCATTACAAAAGCGATCCTTGTAACCAAAAACATTTGTACCCCCATAATACTCTGAAATAAAAAAAATAAAAAAAATAAATGTCAGGCAGAGTTAGAGCTAAAAGCCAGGCTTCCTGGCTCCTGCTCAGACCTTGCTGTTGCCTACTGGAGAAAGCACAGTGTTAAAATACCATTCTTCCTCCTGCTGCCTGCTGTTTATTATTTATATGATATTATTATTTTTTAATGAGGATGTATTTTAGAGAGTAAGAATTATTGACAAAAAGGAAATGCTGCAGGGTCTTTTTTTTTCTTTTTTTTTGGTAAGTTTCCTGTGTGATGTGAAGTAGCGATGTGTGTTGGTTTCCCAGGAAACCACAGGAGGACAAAATGTGATTGGATGCAGCGTCAGACCAACTGTGAGAGTTTCTAAAGGTGCACAGATGCCTGGGAAGCAGCTAATAGAGATAATCTCAACACTTTGGGTATTATACTGGCAAGATGAAAGACTCAAATATTATTAAGGAATTAATTGGGTACGAGGGGTTGGTCTAAGTTGGTTGGAGCAGGAGGGAGTTTGAAAACTGTTTCTTTGGATTTCAAAAACAATTTTTAACATGTGATTTGAACAATAGTCCTGATATCACTCATAAGCAGCTGTATGATGAAATGGTGAAAACCCTCTTATTTCTAACCAGAGAAACAGAAAGAGCCCCAGCACGTGCCACGTGCCACTCAGGCATAATTCAGAGCAGCTC
>NW_012137969.1:4519543-4520824 GCF_000956105.1 Propithecus coquereli
GGTTTATGACTCCTTATGCCCTGGGCTCTGGAGAAGAGGGTGGGCTGGAAGGGTGGGCAGGAGGAGCCTGCCCCAGTCCATGGGTTTAAACTGCGTCCATGCTGTGGCAAACCACTGGCTTGAACCCAGGGCAAAGAATGTACATTACGCTTTATCCCTAATATCCCAGTTTGTAATGTATTTAAATCTGTAAGCTACCTTCAGTAGGGAGGATAAACATCTTTAACCCGCATCTAAATCCAAGTCCCTTATTAGATAGTCCTGTTTGAAAACTGGTGTTACGCTTTTAGGTTTATTCTACTGCTAAGCAACCTGAGTCTGTTCCCTCTGACACTTGCTTCTCCTGTTAACGGCATTATCTACAGTTCTGTAACTTGATTCTGTTTCTGTAAATTTGGAGTTAAGGGACCAAGCCAGAAACCCACATTTGTTACCAGTCTCCTCTGATTATAAGAATTATTAGTCATGAAGGCAAAAAATACTTCTGGAATGGCAGTGTGAAGAGCTCAGCAGACCTTTCCCCAGTGGAACAATGATTTAACAGATAAAAATTATTTTATAAACAACCATCTAAAATCTTTGGAAATGGTGCTAAGGGCATATAGCAAATGGAAAAAGATTTATATAAGAAAATCTACTAAATCACACTCAGAATAGTGAGAGTCTGGGGCATTTGAGCCATGATCTACTGTCCCCACTCCCACCCCTAGCTTAGTGTGACAGAAACTCCACCTGGGCAGATGGCCAAAAAGACAGGAGTCCTGATCTAGGAATTTGGTTAAATCTGGGGAGGAGAGCTGCCAGCATCTCTCATCCAAATTCCTCCCTTCCCCAACGCAGCTGCATGCTGAAGAAGCTTTGTTCCAGGCAGGTATGGCCAAGAGACCTAAGCTGCCTTTCCTCACCCTGCCTTCACTTGTAGGCTAGGAGGTCTACACCAGGTGCAGCAGGCAGGGAATATTGGCCCCTGATTGCCCTACCCTGGCTCATTTGTAGGGAAGAAGTTCCACACTGGGAGGAGTAAGTTCAGAAGACCAGGGGCTCACATCTCAACCCAGTGCCCCACTTGCGTAGCAGGTGTGTCACTATGGATGAAGAGAACCACTGTCCCCACCTCCAGCTTTGGTGCCGTGACACAGAGGTCCTGCACAAGGGGGAAAGATAGTCCATTAGAACAGAGGGTTTAATAGATCTGCCTAAGGAGAACGACTTTATTTGGAATATAGCATGACTAAGGACATTGTTGAAAAGATTGTGGGAGGCCAAGGCAGAAGGATCGCT
>NW_012137969.1:4521948-4522364 GCF_000956105.1 Propithecus coquereli
TGTAATCAAAAAGAAAGAAAGAAAAAAGAATAAAAAAAAGAACAGAAAAACATGAGACAGCACTAAGTGCACCAGCATATGTGTAATAAAAGTACCAGAATAAAAGGAGAAAGAGAAAGAAAAAGAAAAAATAATGGAAGTAATAATAATGTAGAATTTCCCAAATTTGATAAAAAGCATTAATCTATACATTCAACAAGCTCAGTAAACTGAAAATAAGATAAATGCAAAGAGATTCACACCCATACACGTCACAGTCAAAATTTTGTATACACAAGGAGTGCAATGCGCACTACCCGAAGATGGATATATTTGAAACACGGACTTGGTGGGGGGGGAACCAAGGGCAACACATGTAACCTAAACATCTGTACCCCATAATATGCCGGAAAAAATAAAAAAGAGAGAAAAAAAAA
>NW_012137969.1:4525079-4557523 GCF_000956105.1 Propithecus coquereli
AAAGTAGAAAAATAATAGAGAAAATCAATGAAACTACAAATTGGTTCTCTGCAAAAATTAACAAATTTTCAAAACTTTAACCAGGAACAAGAGAGAGCAGACTCAAATTATTAAAATCAAGAATGAATTAGGGGATATCACTACTGACCTTACAGAAATGAAGGATTATAAGCAACGGTAAGCAATTGTATCTCAACAGATTAGATTATTGAAACAATAAGAACAAATTCCTAGAAAGACACAAATGATTGACACTGATTTAAAAAATAAAAAAAATAGAAAAATGGAATAAACCTATAACCAACAAAGAGATAGAATTAGTAATTAACAAAGTTCCACTAAGGAAAGTCCAGGACCAGATGGCTTCACTTAAATAATTAATACCAATTGAGGAAGAAATATTTCCCAAATCATGCTGTGAGGCCATTCTATATTACCCTAATATAAAAATCATACAAAGACACGTAAGAAAAGTAAACACCAGACCTATATCCCTTATAAATATAGATACGAAAATCCTCAACAAAACACTTGCAAACTTAAGCCAGCAACATATAAAAAGGATGATACACTATGACCAACTGTGATTTATCCCAGGAATGCAAGGTGGATTTAACATCTAAACATTAATTTATGTAATATGCCATATTAATAGAATAAAGGACAAACCCCACCTCAATAGACACAGAAAAACCATTTGAAAAAAATCCAACACCTTTTAAGAATAAAAACACTCACCAAACTCAACCAGATAAAGGGCATGTTATTCATTAGCCAAAAGGTAGAAACAACCCAATGCAGAAAAAGGCTCACAGCACAGCCGTGAGGTCACTAGCTATAGAAAGGCCTGCTTCCAACGATGACCCTTGGTTGGCATCTGGGAACTTGACTGGTAAAAATTTCCTTACACTGACATAAAGTTTCCCTAAATTACAAGAGTGACTCACTGTGCCTAAACTGTACAACGTGGTTTATGCCAAACATATGCCTTCCTTCTGGGAGTCTGGAATGTTGGTAGGTGCTTGGCAGAGGATGCCCGTGTGACCAGATCCCAGTAAAAGCCCTGGGCACTGAGTTTCTCAGCAGCATCGACAGTGCGGCCCACAGCTTGTGTTAAGCTCAAGTCTACGGCACCAGCTGTGGCAGACAACAATGCACTCGTGTTCCTACAACTCAGTGGTGGAGGATCAAGTGTGTCTTCTGTGACTCTTGGCAGCTTGCGCCTGACTTTGCCCGTGCACTTTCCCCTTTGTCGACTTTGCTTTGTATTCCTTCACTCTAATAAATTTGAGCCATGAGGATAACCAGATGCTGAGTTTTGTGAGTCCTTCTAGTGAATTGTCAGACTCGTGAGTGGTCTTGGGGATCCCAGACGCAAACCTAAGTGTTCATCAATGGATGAATAGATTTTAAAAATGTGGTATTTCCATACAATGGAATATTTTCAACCATAAAAAGAAATGAGTACTAATATATGTCACAACAGGGATGGGCCTGAAAACATTATGCTGAGTGTAATAAGCCAGGCACAAAAGGCCACATACCATGTGATTCCATTACATGAAATCTCCAGAACAGGCGAATCTATAGAGAAGGAAAGTGGACCAGTGTTGCCAGGGTCTGGGGGAGAAGGAAATTGGAGGTGGCTGGCAATGGTTAGAGGCTTCCTTTTAGAGTGATGGAAGTGTTCCAAAGTTGATCGTGGAGATGGTTGTAAAATATACAACCATCTCTGTGAATATACTAAAAACCATGGAATTGTATACTACAAATGGGAGAATTATATGGTATGTGAATTATAACTCAATAAATCATTTTTTTAATAAAAAAAGATCATGACCAGAGTGGGGCTGGGGGCTGGGTAGGATGCCAGCGTGAATTTGGGAGCCTTTCCAAATCCCCTCAGGGCACTTGGCCTGCGTTCCTTTAGACCCACACAAAGAAAAACACATTTCCCTTCCAAGAAAATAAATGGGCAAATATGTTGAGAAAATACATGTTTATTTCACATGAATGGGGAAATTCTGGACTGAGGGTGGATTTAAAAGCAAACAAAGCTGCTATGGTTTGTATAAGGTTTCTTTGGCCCCATCAAGTCTCATGTGGGATCTAATGAGAAGCGCTTGGGTCACAGGGACAGATCCCTCATGAATGGCTTGGTGCCTTCCATCCTCATGGTAATGACTGAGTTCTCACTCCATTAGTTCCTGAGAGAGCTGGTTGTTAAAAGGAGCCTGGCACCTCCCTCATGTCTCTCTCTCCCTCTCTCTCTCCCCCACCCTCCCCCTCTGCCCTCCTATGGGATCTCTGCAGATGCCAGCTTCCCTTTGCTGTCTGCCACGAGTGGAAGCAGCTTGAGGCCCTTGGCAGAAGCAGATGCTGGTGCCTTGCTTCTTGCAGTCTGCAGAACTGTGAGTCCAATAAACCTCTTTATAAATTACCCAGCCTCATGTATTCCTTTATAGCAACATAAACGGACCAAGACAAAAGCAAAAGAGAACTGATGAAATACACAAGCTGATCACTTGCTAAAAGTGGTTCCAACTCCAGAAAACCATTGTGCTGAGTTAAATAAGCCAGTTGCAAAAGACAATATATTGCATGATCTATTTAGATGAAATGTCCATCATTGGCAAATCTGTAGAGGCAGAAAGTAGATTAGTGGTTGCCAAGGGCTGGGGTTGGCTGTGCAGGGGGTGTGAATGGTTTTGGGGAATTGGAGCATGATGGCTAATTGGTACAGGGTGTCTTTTTGGGGTGATGAAAATGTTCTAAAATTGTGGTGATGGTTGCACAACTCTGAATATACTAAAAACCATCGAATTGTGTACTTCAAATGGGTGAATCACAGGATATGTGAATTATCTCTCAATCCAGCTATTTAAAATGGTGGTTCAAAGCGAATGTTACTATCTGAGCTGGCTCTTCCCAAATGATCTAAGTCCTCTAGGTCCCTCCATTGGGATCCCACGAATATTTAGTGCCTGCAAATCTCCAAAATTCATAAGCTTCAAAGATAGGATGAAGCAAGATTATATAGCAAAGAACTCTCTAGAAAAGAAAGGCCATGCTTTATCCTCCTGATAATCCAGGGAGCACATGATGGCCCAGGCACAGGGATTCTTAGCTGGGTCTCCTGGGATCCTAGGTGGAGTGGTCTATGAAAAGCTTGAGGGGGTCGTAAGTGAAATTCTGCATGTAGGTGGAGGGGTCTACACCTTTTATCAGCTTCCCGAGGGAGCCCATGACCCAAAGGCACTAGGAACCTTGAGGCACACTTGTGGGAACCACAGAGACACCCCTTCGTCCCAGCATGGGAATTGCCGGGCTGGAGCAGGGAAGTTGGGCTCTTGGGCCCTCACTCCCTCAGCCATGTGGCCTGTGGTGCAGCAACCTAGTTCTGGTGGAAAGATGGAGCTTGGAGCCAGACGCTCAGGGCTGCCTCTCAAGTGCTGCTCACTGGTGTGTATCTTGGCAAGACAGTCAAAGAACTCTTTTAGCCTTGGCTGTGTTGTTTATTATATAAGGATCTACCCTAACATTCCATTCAGTTTGGATTCCCTGTTCCCCCTTGTGCCTTCCCCTCCCGACACTCACCTCCCTACCTCCTCCCACCTCTGTGCGAGTGTGTTTGTATTAATGTTCAGGTATGTGTGGGTATGCATGTGTGTATGTTAATATGTGTGTGTTTGTATTTACGTATGTATGTATGTATTGTGTGTCCATGTACGTATATATGTATGTACGTAATATGTATACATGTGTGTGATATGTACTGGTGTTTATGTATATACATACATATGGTGAATGTGTGTTTGTATTTTGGTATGTATGTATGTGTGTCTATGTGTGTGCATGTAGATGTGTGTATTTCATGTAGTGTGTGGTATGTGCATGTGTGTATATGTGTGCATATTTATGTATGTGTGTTTTAGGTATGTATATGTATATACATGTGTGTATTGTTGTCTATGTATTTAGGTATGTATGTGGGCATGTGGGTATGTATGTGAATATATGTGTGTATTTAGGTGTGCATGTATATATGTGTGTGCATATGTGTGTGCGTGTGCATGTGTGTATTTATGTATGCATGTATATGCCTAGCTCAATGCATGGGTGCAGTTAAAAATCCTCATAAATATCAGCTGAGTTTGAATCTCAAAACACTCCATACATGTGAGAGTAGAAACAGACCAAATGCATCTCATTAACCCATTTTGAGAATGCTTTTAAAACAAATAGTTCACCACTTCTATTCAGTGTAGTGCTGGAAGTCCTGGCCAGAGCAATCAGGCAAGAGAAGGAAATAAAGGGCATCCAAATTGGGAAAGAGGAGGTCAAACTCTACCTGTTTGCTGATGATATGATCTTGTATTTAGAAAACTTTAAAAACACCATCAAAAGTCTCCTGGAATTGAAAAATAAATTCAGCAAAGTCTTAGGTTACAGAATCAGCGTACACAAATCAGTAGCATTTCTATATACTAATAATAGTCAAGCGGAAAGTCGAATCAAGAAATCAATACCATTTACAATAGTTACAAAGAAAAGAAAATACCTAAGAATATACTTAACAAAAGAGGTTAAAGACTTTTACAAGGAAAATTACAAAACACTGATGAAAGAAATCTCAAATGACACAAACGAATGAAAAAACATTCCTTGCTCATGGATTGGTAAAATCAATACCATTAAAATGTCCATACTGCCCAAAGTGACTTATGGATTCAATGTAATACGCATCAAAATACCAGCGTCATATTTCACAGATATAGAAAAGATAATCCTAAGCTTCATTTGGAACCAAAAAGAGCCTGAATAGCCAAAGCAATCTTAAGTCAAAAGAACAGATCTGGAGGGATCACATTACTTGACTTCAAATTATACTACAAGGCTATGGTAACCAAAATAGCATGGTACTGGCATAAAAGTAGAGACATAGACCAATGGAACAGAATAGAGAACTCAGAAACAAAACCATCTACCTACAACCAACTGATCTTTGACAAAGCAGACAACAACATACCCTGGGAAAAGGAAGTCCTATTTAATAAATGGTGCTAGGAAAATTGGATAGCCACATGCAGAAAAATGAAACAGGATCCCTATCTCTTGCCACATACAAAAATTAATTCAATCTGGGTTAAAGACTTAAATGTAAGGCATGAAACTATAAAAATTCTAGAAGAAAATGTAAGAAAAACTCTTTTAGACATCAACCTACATAAAGAACTTATGACTAAGACCTGAAAGGCAAATATAGCAACAACAAAAATAAATAAATGGGACTTAATTAAATTTAAAAGCTTCTGCAGAGCAAAGGAAATAATCGACAGAGTGAATAGACAATCTACAGAATGGGAGAAAATATTTGCAAACTGTACATCAGACAAAGCATTGAAATCCAGAATCTACAAGGAACTCAAATAAATCAGGAAGAAAAAAAACACAAATAACCCCACCAAAATGTGGGCAAATTATACAAACAGAAGTTTTTCGAAAGAATATAGACAAATGGCCAAACACATGAAAAAATGCTCAACATAACTAATCATTATGGAAATGCAAATTAAAACTATAATGAGATACCACCTTACCCCTATCAGAATGGCCATTATTAAAAAAGTCAAAAAACAATAGATGCTGGCATGGATGCAGAGAGAAGGGAACATTTATACACTGTTGGTGGGACTGCATATTAGTACAACCTCTATGGAAAACAGTATGGAGATTTCTCAAAGAAATAAATGTAGACCTACCATTCGATCCAGCAATCCCACTGCTGGGTACCTACCCAAAGGAAACGAAGTCACCTTATCAAAAGACACCTGACTCGAATGTTTATCACAGCACAATTCACAATTGCAAAGATGTGGAATCAACTTAAGTGCCCTTCAATTCGTGAGTGGATAAAGAAAATGCGGTGTATATGTGGAGCATACTCAGCCATATCAAGGAATGAAATAATGTCCTTTGCAGAAACGTGGATGGAACTGGAGACCATTATCCTAAGTGAAATGTCTCAGGAATGGAAAACCAAACTCCACATGTTCTCACTAATAAGTGAGATGGGCACACACGAGCACAAGGTGATATAAAGGACATTGGAAACTAAGAAGGGGGAAGGATGGGAAGGTGAGTGTGGGAGAAAAATTTATCTACTGGGTACAATGAATAATATTCTGGTGATGGGCACAGCAAAAGCCCTGACATGCATTATACAAGATATCCATGTAATAAAAACACTTGTACCCCCTTAATTAGTACTTTGAAATTTAAAAAAACAAAAGTGCTCCACCCAATAGTTCAGCATTCATGAATCCAATCCTGCCTGCTCTAGGAGTAGCCATCCATTGCCACCCCTTCCCTAAGTCAGGCTACACAGAGAAGAGTTAAGCTGAGCCCAGGAAACACACGAGGGTCCGGGTGGGCGTGGGCTTCAACGTACACCTGCTGGGCGACCTCAGCCTCTGAACAAGGAGCAGAGTCATTCTACCTCATGGGGCTGGTTGGGCACAAATGCATGACCCATAGTGAGTGCTTAGCACACATGAACTATGACCAGCCCAGCACAGGGAGCCCATGCACACCAACTAACCACCACACCCTGCACGATGCCCATGTTCTCCAAAGAGCAGCGGGCCAGGCCTTGAGGACAGATCCGAGGCAAGTGCCCGTGGCTCTCTTTGCTGACAGATAGAGTCCCGCTTCCTTTCCCGACGTGTTGCTTCGGGTACTCGCAGCCAGAACGAGGTTACTGCTTCCTTATCACAAACAGGCAGGTCAGTTTTACAGGCTTTCACTTGACAGACCTCAATGTTAGACAAATGTACCTTTCTGGACATCTGCACTGCTGCTTGCTGTTTTTGCCAGGCCCATGCTGACAGCCCAGGGTCTTCTGTAAACAGAACACGCGGAGCAAAGCGGGGCCTCATGCGCCCACCTGCTGTCCCTTCTCACTGGGAGTCAGGCATAGCCCACAATGGAAGGGCCATTTCATTGAGCCCCGGGGCTCGATAAGGCCTGAATTTAGGTAAAATGAAGGTGAGACTTGTTTTAGATTAAATATTGATTTAGAGTATGAATGCCAGGAGGTGGGGCAGGCCTACATGGACAGCATGTGGCTCAGCGATTTCAGCCCCCTCGGGCTGGGTCCGTCTGAAACAAAAGTTCATGGCTGATGGGGCGACCTCCACAGTTGCTGCCTCACCATATGTGCCTGTAAATGTAAGACACTGAGACGATGCGCTGGTGGGGAAAGGCCCCTTCCCTGGGGTGCTGAACCCCCTCTTGGAGCCCCTGTGGCTGCCTCCCTGGTTAAAGTCCCCTCGGGTGGTGCCGCGGCCTCACCTGTGAGACACGTTCCTCTCTGGAACCACTCAACACCTAGACCCAGAGTAGGCCCGAGGTGGGCAGGCCCATGGGTCCTGGGCACGGCTGGAGCTGATGCTCCCACAGGGGCGTGATCTCCCGGGTCCAAGTCTGAGCTCTCCCTGTCCTGGTGAGCAACCCGGCACTGCCATGTATAAATCACCTCTCCAGTGCCAGCAGGAGAGTGGGGAGCTCCTCAGGCAGGGGGCAGGGCGCAGGCGGGGAAGCAATAGGCAGGGACAGGAGTGAGGAGATGCCCTCCCTGGTAGGGGCTCCCATTTCCCATCACTCTTGCGGGCTTAGGCCTCCGCCCCTTTAACTGGGGTCTGGGGACCACCAAGCTTTATGGTAACCTCTATGCTTATCTCTGAAAGTAAAGTGGAGAGAGTGGGCTTCCAGGGCGAAGTCCACTTCGGGCGAGTTACTGATCTTGCTCGCTGCTGCCGTCTGTAAAAGGTGGTCTAGCACCAGCCACCTCCAGGACTAACAGGTGAAGCAAGGGCTGGTGTCCAGCCGTGCACAGCCTGCAGGGCACCCCTGGCAGAGGGTGCCAGCCTTGCCTCTCTTACTCTAGCCCTGGGACTTAAGAATGGCAACCTGCTCCTCCACGAGTCAGTGCGAGGTCTGATGGGCCCAAAGTGGGCTGAGGGTCTGGACCTGGGCTCTTTTACTCTGTTCTCATCTCCAAAGAGGAGCCATCTGTCACCAGCTCTGCCTACCTCACAGGGCTGCTGTGAGACGCCAATAAGACAAGATATTTAATAGTCTGAGGAAGCAGAAGGCTCCCTATAAAGCAGGGAATGGTGGTTGCTGCCCAACAGAAAGCGCAGGCACTGACCTCAGATTCTGACGCATCCACCGTCTTCTCCTTGAGATTCACACTCTCCGTCAGCACAGCGCCGTTGTACTTGTTGCAGATGTCCTCATCTGAGTAGTGCAGACCGCCGGGGCTTGGCCGGGGTGGGGACCTAGGATGGGGACCATTGCCACAAGTTACCCTCTGGGAAAAAGGCATCCTCCCCAGAGGCCCCTAACCTGCCATCTGGCCTTTATCACACCAGGACGAGGGGAAATCCACAGCCTTTAATACCATTTTGGCAACTGATGCAAAAAATCGCAAGCACCGAATGCCAGGTATCTGGGATTCAACAGCCCCCATTCATCGGGGGCCTGGCTGTGCGAGGCTGGGGGTACCGGGCAGTGAGCTGGTTTGCACCTGGGGAGGCCAAGAGACACCCAAGCACAAGAACACCAGGAGGTCAGGGTCAGCTGGAGGCCCGGGGTGCTTGGGGCTCGCAGGATGGGCAGTGGGAGGGGAGCGCATTAGGCAGAGATGAGGAAGAAGCCATGGAGATGGGCTGATCTCTGTCTGGGGAGGTTTGCCCCAGGCCTGGTCTCCTGCTCTGATGGGGGCCCAGGACCCTGGCTGGGCCAGGTGGGAGGAGGAGCTTCGAGAGTGTTAATTCTTTGTGGTGGGCAGAATTCTACAATGGCCCATCACTGCCCGCCCCATATCACCCCTTCCCCTTGAGTAGGATGGGGCCTGTAGTGTCTTCTGACCAGTGGAATATGGGGGGGCATCATTGTCTTGATCAGTTGTTATATGGAAAGAATGGGGGGCTGCTACTCCCAACACTCCCATGATCACATGACATTATCTGAGATCCCTTCTTGGCTGACTGGAGACAGAGATGTTCCTGCTGGCCTTGTAGAAGAAACAGCATGTTGGGAATGGCCCCTAGAGAGGACCCCATAGCAAGGCATCATGAGTGGCCTCCAGAACCTGAGAGTGGTCTCCAGCCAACAGCTGGGAAGAAGCCAGGGCCCTTGGTCATGTGACCTTGAGGAAATGCATCCTGCCAGCAGCATGAACCAGCTTGGGAGAGGATTCTTGCCCAGTGGCGCCACCAGATGAGAACACGGCCTGACCAATGCCTGGATTCAGCCCTCTGAGACCTTGAGCAGAGGACCCAGCTAAGCTGTGGCCAGATTCCTGACCCATGCTGCTTTAAGCTGCTAAACTGTGGTCATTTGTCATGAAGCCATAGGAAGTGAATGCGCTCTTTAGCTCCCAACTCCTTGGTGACTATCATCTTGTAGTTGAGTAGAAGCCCAGCTTCTATTTTTCAGATGAAAAAAATTATAACTTGGGGAGAAAATCCAAGCACAAAATTGTGTAATTTTTTTTTTTTTTTTAAACAGAGTCTCACTCTGTTGCCTGGGCTAGAGTGCTGAGGCATCAGCCTAGCTCACAGCAAACCTCAAACTCCTGGGCTCAAGTGACCCTCCTGCCTCAGCCTCCTGAGTAGCTGGGACTACAGGCATGTGCCACCATGCCCGGCTAATCTTTTCTATATATATATTTTTAGTTGTCCAGATAATTTCTTTCTATTTTTAGTAGAGACGGGGTCTCACTCTTGCTCAGGCTGGTCTCGAACTGCTGACCTTGAGCGATCCACCCGCCTCGGCCTCCCAGAGAGCTAGGATTACAGGCGTGAGCCACCACGCCCGGCCTAAATTGTGTAATTTTTAAATCAGCAGGGTTGAGTGCCCCCCACGGCCCCTAAGGATGCGCAGGATCCATCAGTGAGAGTGGGGCAGTGGGCGCTGCTGGTGCACTCACAGGCACGTCCGGGACCCCCGCAGCCCGGAACAAGCCCTCCCTCGTGCTGCGAGGAGTGCAGAGCCCAGTGGTGGCTGCAGATGGAGTGTCTTTTCATCCCCCAGTGGGAAAAGTAACCCCTGGAGATCACAGGAGGAGAAGCTGCTGGCAGAGACTGCAGTGGGAAGACTGGAAGTGAAGGTCTCGAGAGCAGGCCCTGCCTCCCTCCGGGGCTGCAAGCCTGTTTCTCAGGAAAGGCCTAGTGAAGGCCTGAGGGGCCTTTTTTTCCCCTCCACCTCAAAGACAGTTTATTTTTGGAAAGATTCCATTTCTCATCTAACCATTTGGATAAATCTTTTTATCTAAGGAGCTAAAGTGGTGCCTTCCCACCATGGAAATTGGAACCACAACATACGCACTAGAGAGATATAAATCAACCACATCCTTACTTTAAAGACATTTTGGAGATGATGCTGGGGGCTTAATTCCCATAGGGTCCCACCAAGCCCCAGGGCCTCAGCCCTCCTTGGAGCCCTGACGAACATTCAGATCCATTCCCCAGCAGGGAACTTGTCCTTCAATCACATTTGGGGTCCCAGTGCCAGCACTGAAGAAAAACCCCGGGAAAGGGTCAGTCTTCCTTTCTGTCTTGGTTTCATTCTGTCCTTGGCTCTTAGCAGGTTCAGGATGGTTTGCACCTGACCCCGTTGGGAAGTTCAGGACCTTGACTGAAGCCAGTCGACGTGGATGAACAAACCAAACCAAACAGCCCCTTGTCCATGGGAAACGTGCAGCCGCAGAACAGCTATGCTGAGAACATGCGTCAGACCACCCAGAGGTCATGGTCAGTGTTCCCGGCAGCCGGCTAAGTGAGGAGGCAGCGGTCAGTTCTGGATGTGGGAATGCATGTTTACAGATGTGGCCCGAGCACTTTAGAGACAACCACTTACACGCGTTTGAGGGTGAAGTGTGTGCAGGTGGCCACAGGGCCACGCCCACCACCTTCCCAGATGTGGTGGCCCCACGGACTCAGGAAGCAGCACCGGCTCGTGTGGGCTCAGGGAGCCTGGAGAGGGAAGGAGTCATGCAGGCTGGCTTCTGACCTGCCACCCTGCTCTGCCCACGGTGCTCTACAGCCCCCTGAAGTGGCTCCAACACTTCCTGGCCTGGGGGAGGCTCACAGCCCGTCCACTGCCCAAGAGCTCTTCTGTAGAAAGGACTTTCTTGGATTGTGCCAAATCCACCTCCCTATAAAATCTGCACCATCGATCACAATGAAGTCTCCGGGAGACACACATAGACCTTGGTTCTGCTGATATAAGACACGTGTATGTTCCCTGTTAGGGACCCCTTGGGGAAACCTCTTTGTGTTTTGAGACCCTCCAACTTCACCCTGAAATGATTTTTTTTCCTAGGAAGCAGATGAACTTAAATTGGAGCATTATCTATCCTTGGGCAATGTGCTTCAAGACTGTGAGTGTTTCTTCTCAAGACAGAAGAGATAATTGCGGCAAGGGAGCATATAATATTTTAAAATTCTCTGTGACAAGTTCCCCTTGGTCTTGAAATTATGTGTGGTTGCCTTTTCATGTTTCTTTTACACAACGGGAAAAACTAGCATCTTAGGAGACAAATGAGATGAAAGACATGACCAGAGGTCACCACTGGCTTCCAGCTCCCGCCCTAAGGACAGCAGCGCAGGTGGTGGCAGCCGGCTCTGCTCTGGGCTGACCGCCTGGTGCTGCTGGCAGAGGGTCAGCTGCAGGCGCCTGGGTGATCTGCCTCGCTCAACAAATGAGCATCCTCAGCACCATGAAATGTCCTGAGACTCCCAAACTCGGGTGAGGATGGGAGAAGCACAGCGATGTTGGGGTGTTGTTGGCCACTGTGCGTTACAATCAAGGGAAACAGAAACCTTTTAGCCTATCTGAGTTTTGACGATAATTCCACATCCTCGCAATTAAAAGTACCCAAGGAAGGCACGGTTGAGGGAGAAGACGCATCTCCAATGCTGGTGGCCCCAGGAGGCCCCCGAGCTGTCTATTCTCCAGGTAGAGCATCCTCAGGTGTTTTGATGTTTTCCTTCCAGACTCCCAAGAGCCCTCACCAATCCCAGCCCTTCTCCATGGTCAAGAGTGCTCAACCAGAAGAGGATATTCTACAAATCAAAAGGAAAATCAAGGTTATCCCTTCTTTTTCTTTTTTAGGAAGGCTTACTTCCTGCTGAAGTTAGGAAAAGGACAAAAAGGTAAAAGGCTTTGGCAGTGAAGATCATGCCTATTTCACTCACATTCACATGTGACATGGTGATCTGCGTCATTACAGGAAGACTTGGAATACATGAAGTGATGAAAATTACAACAGCCCTCCATGTGAGGACACCAGAGTGAGCCACTGCAGCCCAGGGTGACGCCCCTGTGAACTAGGAACTCCCAATCCAGGAGAACAGCCAGTGGACACGGGAGGCCAGCAGGCAGGTGTTAGGTGTCCCAGGGCACTTCCCACACACCTGAGATCCCACCCTCTTTTTATATCTCCAGAAACGTGCTGAAAACATCTCCAACCACTCTGCCAATCCTGTTCCTCCTGGAGTCAGTGCTGCCCATGGTGGGTTTAGAATCGTGCCCGTCAGTTATTCCTGAAACCACACAGTAGGATTCAGGAGGTACCAGTGGGTGTGGGGCTGGCTCAGGCCCCGGGCAGACACCGCACACTCTGGCTGCAGCCGCAGCCCCCCTACCTGGCCCCGTTCTTCTTCGAGAAGGTGCTCTTGACATGGAGGTGGCGGCTGTTGAGCTCCAAGGCAGCAAATCCTCCGTTATCCAGGGTCACAGACTCCTCCATGGTGGAGACGCTCTTACCTAAGGCCCAACCAGGAATTGAGCACAAAGCCGTGTTAGTGCGCCCACTGCGGCAGCACCAAGCCACCCGGGGCCAGGGACAGGAGCTCCCAATTTTGGCTACACGTGAGACCCACGTCAGCTCGCAAGGCAGTTAGAGCCGAGCTGGGGAGAAAAGCTATGCACTGATTATGGCGTTGGGGCAAAATGACAATATTAGCATTTCAGTGTTTATTTTGCCTGATGACAAAATACCAGCATTCTTGCCAGCATTTTATGAAAATGTGCTCAGAATGCATAAACTTTTTAAAAGTCAGGGAAATTAAATATTTAATAAATTTCAAAATAAATTCACAACCGTACAACAAAACAGAAAGTAAAGAGTAAATTTATAGAAATGTGCTAGCTAAAGAAAGGGTTCAGGGTTTCCTTCTGAGGCGATAAAAATGTTCTAAACTTGACTGTGGTAGCCATTGCGCATATCTATGAATTAACCACTGAGTTGCACATTTTAAAAAAAGAATAAATTTACGAACACATATCAAAGCATATTTTGAAATATACTAGCAGATCAAATGAATAAAAATAAAATTATGAGAAACCAAACAACACGTAAAAATTTCCAACGCTACCCACCTGATCTGCCGGCTAAGCCCGAGTCCTCACCTTCTCAGCCCAGTCTGTGCCCCGACCCGCATCACCACGGATCCCTTGCGCCCTCCCCAACATGGGCTCACACTGAGCGTGCCCCTCCTTCCCTCGGTGCCTTCCCACCTGCTGTTCCCTCTGCCTGGAAGCCCCTTCCCCCAGCTCACCCCTTCCCTCAGGTCACAGCTCAAATGCCCTGAGGCAGAGGGACCCTCCCCGGGCCGCCCAGAGCAACGCCCTTCTCTTGCCTAAGTGCGCTGACATTTCTAAACCCCAAGGGGTTCCTCCCTGCTGGGGCCTGGCACCCCTTCTGCACACCTGAACGCTTTACTGGTGTGCAACAGACGAAGCTGCTGGGACACAGAGCAGAGAGCGGGAGACAGCTTGCCCGCGAGGGGACTTGGGCTGAGGAGAGAGAGCAGGTGGGAACCAGCATCAGAAAGGAAGTCAGGCGAGGGTGGGTGGCTGAGGAGGGCAGGCAGGGCGGGGCGTCGAGTGATGCTGTGTAGCAAAGGTTTATGTTTTGCATGTCTCCTGGGCAGGAAGGGAACATTCTGGTAGGCCAGTTTTTCTTTATCCTAGGCTTCAATTATGATGTTAAATTAATACTCCAGGGTAAGGCTGAGTATCAGAAGCTGCAGGTCAGATCTGTCTTTTCAAGTCTGTTTTCCAGATGGAAAAGGAGAGTGAAAAGTGGAGAGATTTTCCGTGCGCCAGACACAGGATTCTGTAATAGCATTAGCTCAGTAAAATGACATGCCATTCATACATTGTAAATCCCATGGGAATAAAATCTGATTTACGAACACTTGTTAGAAGTGAATTTATACAGAAAAAAATAAATCCTTTCTTTGAGGGATGAATTGCTTAGCGTTACAAAAGCAAATGGCGGGGAGCTTTAGGTGCCTGGTTTTATTAACCCCTTCGGCACAAGGACAGTGGGATGGAGGGCCGGGTTGGGAATCTGCTCAGTCATCTCCTCGCCCCAGAGGCCTGACATGGGATCCTCTTTAAGAACACCTCACCAGGGACTCTTTTCTAAAAAGGGACCACAGACGAGCTGATGGGAGAACCCCCAGTGAGGGAGCTGGGCTCAGAAAGAGGGAGAACCCACAATGAGGGTGCTGGGCTCAGAAAGAGGCCCC
This sequence comes from Propithecus coquereli, assembly GCF_000956105.1. NCBI lineage: Eukaryota > Metazoa > Chordata > Mammalia > Primates > Indriidae > Propithecus > Propithecus coquereli. The sequence continues at coordinate 4,539,689 of NW_012137969.1, forward strand.
GGCCCTGCCAATGTGGCGATCCCAGAGAACTGTCCAGATTCTTGGGCTCTGCTGCTGCTTCGGCAGATACCATGCGGGATAAAAACAGGCCACAGTCTAGAGCTCAGTTATGTTCTGGTTATGCAAAGAAGTGTCTCACTGGTAATTATGAGCATTTTTTAAAAACTGAGGATAGTAAAATGCACAAAGTACACTAATCGTAAGGGTCTGGGGTGATGTTTTTGCCAATGCATCGAGGTGTGGAGAGCATTTTCAGCGCCCGTAGGTGCCTTTGTGCACCTTCCCTGTTCATGCTTCTCCACCAAGAGGCAACCTCGATTCTGCCCCCTGGAAACACCCATTTTTTGGGCTGTTCCTGCCCTTCCTGTAAAGGACGCTACCGCGTGTGCTTTCTGCGGCTGGCCTGCCTCACATCCATCTGTTCTTTTCCCTAATGATGGCCCTTCACTCAGCAATGGATGTTTCTAGACGGAATGCCCACCCGTGCCTGGTGTGGAGCTTGTGTCGGAAACACCACAGTGAACCGGTCTCGGAGGGCTCAGAGCCAGGCCATGGACAAAGGCAAGGTACAAGCTCAAGAGTATGAGAGGCTGGGCCACGGGACATCTCTGTAGCTCCCCGCAAGCCACACCAAACTATCTGAGATGTGGCCGGTTCACTCTGTTCACAAGGCTGACTAGTACAATATTTCATCGGCTTAATGCTTTACGCTTTCTAACCATATAACAAAATACAATTGCACTTGGGCAAAGGGACAGAGGGGGACTGAGGCTCAGAGAGGCTGGATCATTGCAGGGCCTTCTCCAGGATGCACAGCTAGCCCAGGGCGGGCTGGGCTGGCACCTGGGGCCCCGAGGTCTAGAGCTCTTGCCTTGCTACACCTTGCTACCTCTGAGGACAGTTTGTTGCATCTATTTTATCACCAACAGGCAGATGAAACGGAAAAGTGGGTGCTGGCATGGCAGATCCAGGAGAGAAAAATAAACGTCAACATTTTAGCTCAAGGCTGCCCAGGGCACTTCGGGAGCGTCGCACCTGTGCTGCAGCTCTTGTACTTCTTGCTCTGCCCGTGCAGGACCAGGGCGAACACCACGAGCAGGACGACGATCAGGCTGGACAGCGCCATCACCAGGAGGAACCACCACTCCTCGTAGAACGGGGCTTCCGCTTGAGCTGAGGACAAGACACAAACACAGGGAGACGTGTGACAGCAGCTCTTCCCGTGAACGAGGCGTGGGGAGGAGGGACGTACTGGGTGAACCCGCGTCACAGGAGAGAGGAAACCACCCTCCAGCGGGACGAGGCTCAGGAGCCCCAGGCCCCAGCAGCTCCGAGAAGCCATTTTCCATCTCTCTACAGAACCAGGCCCTGGCTCCTCTGCCCTCGGACCCCGCCCCGGAGACGTCTGTGTCCTGGACCTTGCCCTCGCCTTGCCCATCAAAGCCACCCACCATGCTTATTTTCTCCTAATTTCAGCTGCTTAAAAACGCTGCCTGAGGGAGAGAGGAAGGAACACAAGGTGCGCGGACGTCCTTCTCTCCCTGGTGCTGGGACTTCTCCCCAGACAGCGCTTGCCTGCGCCACTGCCCCCACTTCCCACTGTTCTGCCTCTTCCTGTCTCCCCCAGATCTGTTCTTTAGTTGCCACCCGAGAGATCTTCCCAAGATGCAAATAAGTCGCCCCCTCTCCAAATCCTTCAGGGGCTCCCGTCAGCTCCAGGCTACGGTCTGAGCCCACGAAGGCCCCAGGAGCTGACCCCGCCCGTGCCAAGCACTGGGTCCCACCTGTACCCGGTAGGAACCTCGCACTGCCAGTGCCGGCTGGGTGTGTGTGTCTGCCCGCTGTCGCCTGCCCACAGGTCACCAGCCCCAGGAGGCCGGGGCAACACTGAGCTCAACTATTGGCCCATCTCTAGATATGTTTTTGAGAAATGAACAGAAAAGGTTTCATTTAAAAGCTGCTCTGAGGCCGGGCGCGGTGGCTCACGCCTGTAATCCTAGCACTCTGGGAGGCCGAGGCGGGTGGATTGTTTGAGCTCAGGAGTTCGAAACCAGCCTGAGCAAGAGCGAGACCCCGTCTCTACCAAAAATAGAAAGAAATTAATCGGACAACTAAAAAAAAAAAGAAAAAATTAGCCGGGCCTGGTGGCGCATGCCTGTAGTCCCAGCTACTTGGGAGGCTGAGGCAGGAGGATTGCTTGAGCCCAGGAGTTTGAGGTTGCTGTGAGCTAGGCTGACCCCATGGCACTCACTCTAGCCAGGGCAACAAAGTGAGACTCTGTCTCAAAAAAAAAAAAAAAAATAAAATAAATAAATAAAAGCTGCTCTGAAGAAGGCTACTCTTCTTCCTTATGTTTTCTTCTGTTTACTAAGAACAGAAAAGTGAGAAATTGTTTCTCAGTAGGTGCTAGATGGTGCTGGGGTCTCTCTGGCAGGGAGGCTGGTTCTGCGGCCCCGGGAGCCAGGAAACACAAGCCTCTCACAGGCAGAGCCCATGGCCTGCCTCCCAGCTGCCAACCCACGGAAAACACAGCTACCTTCCGCTGAGATCTCACTGGAGAATGAAAAATGTGCCCACACTGGGAATAACAAGGAGAAATTGGCTTTGGACAATGTGACACCACGGGGTTGCTTAGGCAATGACAGTATTTTAAATCCACAAGTGCAAGTGGGTTTTCAGGCCGCACATTAAGTTCTCCACATAACTAGTGCAGCCAACCCAAGCCGCCCCCGTGTGTGGCCCAGAGTGGCCTGGCTCTGGCGCCTGACGGGAAAGAAAGGCCTCAGCTGCTCTGTGGGCTCCTTACACCAGGGCAGGGCACCCGTGCTGCTCGGACTGGGTCTTGGCGCAACGCCAGTAGGTGACGAGCTGCTGGCTCCTCTGGGGGTCAGTCCAGCGGGCAGCGAGGCCAGCTCTGGATGCGACAGCATTTCAGAGAAAGGCGCCAGCCGCAATGCCCCATGAAGAAGGGTGAGGGAGTGTGACCTACGTAAGGAACCAGCCTCTGCCATCGGCTTGTGGATGTGCAATTAAAAACTACGTGTATTTGGAATTGCTTTATACCAATTTTTCACACATAAAACACATGAGGCAGATCTTGAATTACTGAATTGGGATGAGGGGTACTGGGAGTTCCTTATTCTATTCTCCCTACTTTGGGGTATGTTTAAAATTTTCATAATAAAAATTAAGGAAATGAGAAATTTTTGGTTTTTCTAAATCTTACTCATTAAAAAATTGAGCCATCCTCTGGGTCCCCTCCTCATAGCCCACTGAGTGTCCCAGAATCCCAGGGTAGCCCTAGACTGGGGTGCAGGGCTCAGGGCCCCCAAACTTGCCCACAGACTCTACCCTTCCTCCAAACACGTGGCAAAAAAAGGATGAAGCTGTTTTCAATTTCAACAAATGCAGCCAGTAGCTTAAGCAAATCTAAATGCAGGGAAAGGAAACATTTTTCTTGTAAGGAAGAGGAACAGTGAAGCTGACTCTTTGACAGCCCAGTCTCTCCTGGCTTCTGGCCTGGACTCTACTTGCCACCCCAGGCCTCCTGTTCCTGCGAGCTGCTGCCCTTCTCTCCAACCACCTCGTGTCGCCGTCCTCCAGCCACCCCTCAGTCAAACCGCCAGTGCCCTGGCTGGCAGCCTGTCTGCACGTGGGAATTGCTGTGGAGTTGGAAAAACAATGCCCAGAGCCACTGACATCACCTTCTGGGGTGGGGGCCCAGCGAGGGTATTCTTAACATCGCCAAATGACCCTAGGGTCCTGACACGTGAGAGTAGCAAGGGGGGAGGAGATGACAAGTGACAGCCTTGCCTCCTCCCCCATGTGCTTCTCCTTCTCCTGGGGCCCTTTAGTGACCAGGCGACCAGCACTTTGTCCTGCTACTCTCCGCCTCCTCCCTGGGTTCCTCCTCTGTGGCCACATCCCGTGCACCTTCCCAATTCCCCAGGAGAAGCCACCCCCCCATATGTCACAGCTTTGCCACATCGCTGGTGACCATGGACAACTCTGTCATCTCCCTAACATGCGTGCTCCAGGAAGAAACCTTGCCATGGCCTCCTCTGCCACCCTACCCAGATCAGCCCCAGGGCTGGGCCCTGGAGCCTCCCAGCAGCCTCCCAGGAATGAACATAAGAAGAAAGGCCTGGCCCAAGAAACAGGCGGGTGCCACCTGCACTCCATCTGTAGGGACAGTGACAGGCACTGGCTCACTCCACACCCTGAGCAGCCACAGTCCCTGAGCCCCCCGCATCTCTCAGGGAAGCCCCAGTAGGACACGACCTCTCTCAGGTCATCCAGTGTTAACATGTCCCCTGTGGCCACTGGGGCTGTGTCTGCACTTCCAAAATCACCCATTGCTCCTGGCAAGGACGTGTCAGCCAACGTAGGGGCCCAGGGCTCTGCTTTGCTTGGAAACGCCTTCACCCCAGAGGGGACACTGCTTAGCCCAAGTTGACCACTCTGATGCTTGCATAAGTCTCTGATTTTTAAAATATATGAGAAAACAAATTAAGAATTGCTTGAGCACCATGTGGTAGAGAAATCTTGTCAATAGTGGAGCTGGTGGTGCAGGGGGTGGCTCTAGGGCCTAAGGTCCTGCCAGAGGAGAGCGGGCCCCACGGGCTGCAGGGCAGGGAGCTACCCAAGAGGTCGGTGGCACTGGGGAGTGCCAGGACGCACGCCACCCTCCACGCCACCCTCCACATCGGCATTTCTCCAGGCAGCCCCTGACTAAGCCGGAGAGCCCCAAGGAAGCAGGTGCACATCCTCTCGCTTTTCACTGATGGCTCCACCTTGTCCTCCCTCCCCGGAGACCCCTCAGACACCCCTACCTGACACCGCCGTGGAGGGGCTGCTGGGCTCCCCGTAGCCCACGTCGTTCACAGCCACCACCCGGAACTCGTAAGTCACGCCCTGCCGGAGCTTATCCAGGCTGAGGGTGTAGGATGTGGCACTCCGCGGAATGTCCTTCACGAACATGTCCCACAGGCCTTCATCTGCAGAGGGATGACGAGATGAGAGCAGAGGTTAGGAGTGCTTGTCCCTAGGGGTGAGCACTCAGGTGCCCGCTGCCTGGCGGGTCAGCTCTTGGCTTCAGGGTGTTGATGTAAGTGTCAGAGGCCAGTGAGGGTCGCACAGGGGGAAAGGAGGGAGACGCACCCTCCCTCAGTGACAGACCAAGCTGCCCCCTGGGGAGGGGCATTTCTTGCCCATTCTCCTTGCCCCCAAGTGTTCCCATCAGCTTCCGGGCCTTTCCCTCTGGGTTGCAACTGGATCTCATCTTTGGGATTTCTGGCTCCCTCTGGCTGGCTGCGTTCCCTGCACACCCCATTACTGACGCTTGTGATCCCGCCAACAGCTCCCACTGCGGCCACCCCACTGGTCACCAGCTGGTCCCCATCCCTGTGCACACCAAGCATGGTCCTGAGGTCTCTGGAGAGCCCGGGACATCCCACCTGCATCCTAATTGGAAACAACAACCAGCCAACGGGTCAAAGTGGAAATTTTAAACAACAGCATCTTTGACTACCTGGCCGCCAGGCTGGCTGCCAAGGCCACCCCACGCCACGCTGGGCGGTGGCCGCAGTGCCCCAAGTGCAGCTTCATATCATCTGCATGGGGCCGCGATCTTGCTCACAGTGGCAGTACTTGGATGGTGGCTGATGTGGAGACGCTGGACTCGTGGGACCTGCACGAGCTCCACGAAAGCCCCTGCCAGGGACCTTTCCCTCACACCGGGGATCCCTTACTGGGCTTGTGACTTACAGCCGCCCCCAAAATCACACAAAGTGCCACCCTCAAGTTTGAGCATCCCTTGGAGTGGCTTCAGCATCAGTCCTGTCCTAAGATCAGTTAGTTTTTAAGTCTATGCTCAGGTGCCACCAAATATTAGTATAATTTTTAAAAATATATATTTAATTTCAAACAGATATTTGTACACCCACGTTCACAGCAGCATTAATTCACAATAGCCAAAGGTAAAAACAACCCGAGGGTCTATCAACCAATAGGTCAACAAATAAGTTGTAGTTTATCCATACAATGGGATATTATTCAACCTTAAAAAGGAAAGAAATTCTGCTCCCTCACCGATGAACCTTGAGGACACTGCACCCAGTGAAATAAGCCAGACACGAAGGGACACATCCTGTATGACTCCACTTACACTAGGATCCCACACTAGTCAGACCCTTAGAGACAGAAAGTAGAACGGAGGTTGCCGAGAGCTGGGGAGAGGGAGTGGAGAGTGTTTAACGGGGACAGAGTTTCAGTTTTTCAAGTCGAAAAGATTTCTGGAGATGGATGGTGGTGATGGTTGCACAATAATGTAAATGTGCTTAATGCCAGTTAAAAATGTTTAATGCCACTTAAAAATGGCGAAAATGGTACATTTTAGGTTATGCTTATTTTACAACAGCAAAAAAGAGATATATATATGTTGAATTTATTTAAACTCTGACATATAGGAAAATACTAATAAAATTGAAATTCAAGCCAGAAAATCTTATGTAGAGAGGAAGGAAGAAGCAAATAGGTTTGTTTCTGAGGCATCTACCCACAGTGCAAGAGAAGTGATCAGTGAAATCTGTCATCAAACAAACCACGGACACTGTAGCACCGTGGCTGAAAGGCCGAAAGGACAGAGTCTGGAGCTAGACTGACGTAAAGCCTGGGCCCACCAATTAGCTGTGTGACCTCAGGCAGAGTACTTAACCTTTCCATGCCTTATGTTTAGACTGGTGACAACCAAGTCATCTACACCATAGGCTCGTTTCAAGGATTTTAAGTTAATATTTATAAAGTGCTTAGAATAGTGCCTCACACATAGTAAGCACTACATGAGCATTTGCAAAATAAAACTTAAATTCAATCTCTAAGGAGGTTGTTTGGTTACAAAGTGGGCTCAGAGCCCAAAATGTTCATTTGAAGTAGCAATCCTACATGAATTATATTTTCTTTTATAGGCACAGGTATGTGATCTTTTAAAAAGCAGGCAAGTGAGTGAGGAAAACCCATTTGAATATGCATGGCCATGCGCCGACAGCCTCCTGGGGCTGAGGGTGATCTGGAAACCAACCTTATCACACACCTTGAAGCACCAGATACGCTCACATGGATTAGCCCAATAGTAAACAGGGAGAAAATTGCTATTGTATCAGTCTATATTTGCAGAGGATTTAGAGTTTGCACCAACTAAGTCCTCCTAGTCACAGGTTAATGAGGAATAGATGTGAATGAGATTTTAAAGGTGCAAATCTCTGGACAGGCAGAAAGGTAGTATGTAGTCATTTCTCATCAAGATACTCATGACCATTAGTAGTGTCAAAATGGCAAGCCATGGCTGGCCTAAGCCTTTTTTTTTCCCTGCTAAGATACTGAGGCTTACGCACAAAATGATTTTTATACGTGATTTATGTTGTATGTGAATTCTGCATGAGAGTGGTTGGGGGGAGCTCATGCATTTACTCTGCACAGGCTTCTCCCTCAGCCTGGAGAACCCCATTGCCTCCTCCTCCCCTGCCACCCCCACTTATTTATTCACAGACACTTTAGTGCCCATTCTTTTGTCAGGCCCTGTTCTGCCCTTTAGGAAATCAGATGTGATTTCTGTTCTCAATGAGCTATTCACAGGCCATGGTCCAGCTGGAGGAAAATCAACAAGGTCATTTCACCCTTTCAGACTCACCTTTTCTAGCCCAATCTTCACCCCACCCCACTTTCCAGGAAGGGATGTTTGCTTCTACCAACGGGCTTCCAAAGCACATCATCACATTTACCCACTGGTTTACACCACTGGGCTCTTGAATTTTTTAAGAGCTCAATAGATATCTGTTGGCATTATCTGTCTAGCCCCCATCCCTCCACCCATCCATTAATTCAACCACCCATCCCTCTATCCATCCCTCCATCATCCACCCATCCACCCACTCGCCAATCCATCCACCAATCCATCATCCCATCCACCCATCCATCCATCTTTGTGTCCCATGGCCTAGTGCAAGCAGGCTCAGTAAATAATAAACCACCACCATTTAATTTAATGCTTACTATGAGCAAGTCACTGTTTTAAGGACTTTAAATATTGAATAAATTGTTTTCCCTCTAAAAAAGATAGATAATTCTATGCTGTGACAGAGACTAAAGACAAAAATACAGACTCTTATAAACCGGGTGCTGCTTAAAACCATTGAAATTAAGGGACTAAGATTATGAAATATTTTTTCAGACTGTTCTAAGAAGGTCTGAACACCTCTGGAGTGGATTCTCTGAATGTCTTTTGCGTTAATGTTTCTGTAATGTCTTCCTACTACTGAAGGAAAAAAATGATTCCCCTTCCTCTACCATCACCTAAAGGCCACATATTATTTTAAGCGCTCTGTCATAGCTCTAGAAATTGTGCGCATTTTTCATAAAAACATTTTAAAATATTGATACAGAATCTCAACACAGAACGATTTATTTAGCAATCCATTTATACTCAAAAATGTTGGGAGGAATGTCATACCGAGAGAATTTCTTTCTGAATTAACAGAAGAAAATGTTCCTATTTTTATTCTGCTTAATTCTGCCTTCACAAAATCAGCACATTTTACACTCCAGTTAATTCACCAGGCTACGTATCCACACTAATATTTACACCATGACCACGAGTGGGTAAGAAAAAATTTGGCAGCCGTTAAAGCGTCCACTCTGTTTCTCAACTGCAGATTGTTTTTCTCATTTGTATTATGCTGTTAAATATCTCAATAAATCAATGATGGAGAAAAGTATCCCTACAAATTAGGAGGAAAAAATAACATTACGGAACTATTAGCAATAATGAGATTTGTGCAACTGATTTTCCACACCCCAGGGTATCGCCAGTGCCTGGATTTCCACCTCAATCCATCCCTGAGAAGAGAGCAGGGCCTTCTCCTTTTTAACAGGCAATTCTGGGCACACAGTTCAGCCCATTCGCAATTACCCAGGCGAGTCTTGCTGGGATATTCTGAAGACCCCAGCGTGGCTTTGCTTCCCCACCACCCGAGCAGCGTCACCATCACAGGAAAACCTAGGACTGGCTGGAAGCGAACAGTCACGGCCCTTCCAAAATCACATCGATGAATGGCTGAGCCCAGATGACTGATCTGGGCCCCAACCCCCTGTCGGGGCCAGGGCTCTGAACTTCCTGGGGGCAGTGCCCCCCTCCAGTCTGGCCTCCACTGCTGACATCTGGGGAAGGGCTGGGTCCGTGCAGCAGAGTGACCCCCTCATGCCTGTCTGCTGGGCCTATCCTTTCCTCCCTCTCTGGCCACCTGAAGGAATACCTGCCAGGACTCTTGGTACAGAAACACTGTTGGAAAAACACCACTGAGGAAGCAGAGAAACCACCGAGAAAGAAACTTGCAAAATATTCCTAAATAAGCCACACTGTCATCACAAACCTAAAATCCTGTGACCTCAGAAGGAAAGATGCGTGAGAGTCAACGTGTGCAAGTTCAGCTCCCCATCTGGGTGCTTCTTCTACAGAGACTACAAACCACTTGTCTTTATTTCCTTTATTATGTTGTTTGGCTACTTAAACGACAGAAGTGGGTAATATCGAAGATCCCCGAAACAGGAAATCTCTTCCAGGATAAACAGGTTTTGCCATCCCAGCTACTTGTTTCCAGCCGGCAGAATGAGTCAGCCATTATCCTTCCGTGCCAGCGTCTCCCCCGCCCAGACGGTAGGAAGCACATCTGTTCCCAGACAATGTCCTAATAAACCTGCAAACATGATCGCCTCTTTTCGGAATTGAGATGGAGCCCAGTGCAGCACATCCGAGGGTGCAGCACTCAATTTATCCCTCCAACGCCCAGAACAGAGTAGTGTGCTGCAGGTATCAGGGCAGACGTCATGCCAGTGCAAAAGTTTGATTTCATGGACAATTAAACAGGGTCTCCATGCCGCATGGAGCTGTCATTCACCGCCTGCGCTCGCTGGTTCCACTGACTCACACAACCAGCCGCTCGGCTGTCAGCTTGCAGCTCCAAGCAAATGGAAGCCTGTCAGTTGTTTATTTTTTAAACACTGCCATTCCTCTCTGTTCAAATGGTCAACTAGGTGAGAAATTTAACTGAAGCAGGTGGGGCTTACACACCAGGCTAAATACATCTGATAGAAAAAATTACCTGTGTCTGATCCTCATTCAAGGCAGGAAATGAAGGATGGCCTGTGAGGGAGACTGGCCCCGGGAAGGAAGGGGCTGCTCGGTTGACAAGCTGTCAACAAACTCGGTTACGACAAAGACAAGACAAGGGCCGGCAGCACCATCTGAGCGCGGCTGCAGCCCTCTTGCTGAATTTGCTGACTTGGGAACTTGCGTGGATGTTAAACCTTCGGAGAAACACTGATTTTCTTCTTTGTTCAATTGAAAACTCCCGTCACCAAAGACTGAAGTTGAATGTAATGAATGGGAGGGAGCTGGGAAGCTCCCAGGAGGACGGAGAGTGGACTGCCAGTGCCGGGGAGTGTCCCCTCAGGGATGAGACGAGGGGCCGGCCTCCAGCTCCCCGGCTCTCAGCTCTGGGCTAAATAATTATTTGTGGAAAAAGCAATTCAATGTCTGCCTGCACTGGGTACATTCTAAATATGTATTTCATGGCTGCTTTGGAGAGGAAAATATATTTATAGTTCCTTTAGTGCCATTCCAGTCTATTGTGTAAATATGTAAATTAGGCTTCATGATCTACACAGTAAAATGCCTCGGAATAATTTGTGTAAATAAATCATCTGCATATGCCCACTGCATAGTTCCCACTGCCTTCCAGGGAGCTGGCAACAACGATTCGGAGGAAACTTGCACACAACCAGAGAAAGGAATGTGCTGGCCTGGTCGTGCTGCCGGAATCCGATGGCGATGTCCTTGGGCCACTCTCTCCGAACACCCTCTGGGGAATAAGAGGGGACCCTGTGTCCGAGCCCGGTGCTCATTTCATTAGCTGCTCTTCAGTTCTCTGTGTCTCCACATTATGGCAGCAGTGGGAGCTACTCGGAAGAATCTGAGGGGTTAAAGTCTGGATGCAGAAGGAAGAGGGAGAGGCCACATTGCCATCTGCCCAGGCTGCCCAGGCCTGCTGCCCATCCTCTCTGCAGCAACCACAGAGCTCCCATGGGCAAGGCAGAGATCTGGCGGGGCGGAGAGACATCAGGCTGAGCCCACAGCCTGGGCCATGGGCTGCCCAGCACAAGGTGCCCCGTCTCCCGCTGTCCTGTGGTGAGGGCTCCTGATTTGGCCCCTCCTAATAAAAACTAGGGCCCATTACGCCTTCAGTAAACCACTCCCTTGCCTGGAGAACGCCTTGCCAGAGAGCTTCAGTGGGGAAAATGAGATGATACAGCACTTAATGCTTTGTGTAATGAGGCCTGTAATAGATGACAGCTGAGATCCAAAGCCCTCAGGTACCGCAAGGTGTTTAAATATTGACAATCCATAGAAGCATTTCCTTTGACGAGTTGCTGCTGGCCTTAGTCACAGAAGGGAGGGGCGTCTTTCCCAACTTTCTGTGAGAGGCCACGGGTCCAGCAGCCTGCTCTGCTTCTGTTAACGATCCGAAAGGGGAAATCGTTGGCAATCTGCTTTCCAATGTCAAGTAGCAAAGCGGAAGTGAAAGCAAAATCTTTAGCACTCGTTGATAAAGAAGGCATCTTCCTGGGCAGTTTCTCGTCATGTTTTAGCTCCCCGTGGGTCGGTGTCCACTGCTGGCTCCACCCCTGCTGAGCTCAGACCTCCAACTGACTCCTCCACGTTTGGGCAGCTCCTCCAAGGCGTGGGGCCCAGCGTGACGCCCCAGCCGACATGCCAATTAGTTCTCATTCATGTTGCCTCCAGACCCCGGATGCAGCACGTCTAGCCAACACGCTTCCTGTTTCCTTCAGCACGGTGGGCGGATGAGCATGTGATAACCGGAGGAGAAATTAAACAGCTCCCCACGCAAGCCTGAGAAGCAACGCCTTATCATCTCTTTGAAAATGCCCCAAAGTGTTGACTAGCGTTAAGATGCTAAGCCCAGGCACCGTGGCTGGCTGCGGACAGCACATCCTCACAGGCTGACGTGTGACAGGAGGATGCTCTTTTCAAAGGCACATTGGTGCACTTGACTGAACAGGCTGGGGAGACCATCCATGGCTTTTTAAAAATTACTATTTTAAAATCAGCTTTTTATTTTGAGATGTTTGCAGAGCCCCATGCAGTGATGAGAAATGATCCAGAGTGAGCTTGTGTCCCTTTACTCGGTTTCCCTCAACGGCAGCATCTTGCAAAACTATGCTACCGTGTCACCACCCAGACACCTGCATGACACAGTTGAGATGCAGAACATCTCCTCCCTTCTACAGCCACAGGTCCCCTGGGATTCTCAGTCTACAGCCAGGGAGGCAGGCACTCAGGTAGAGGAAAGCGAGCAGCAAGACTCTTCAAGATGTGGTTATTAGTGCAGGCTTCTTAATCTGTTCTTGGTGCCCTGGGTCCGTTCGGCAATCTGTTGACCCTTAAGGATGCCCTCTCGGAATGGCTTCAGATGCATAAAATAAGATTACAGGACACCAATTACATTGACAATGCTTACAATGACTTTGAGACAGTTCCTAGCAGCCTCTGTCTCTTGGTGGTGTCAGAAGTATAGAGTCTGGGTGGTTTCCTTTGTGCCACGTGTGTAGCTCAATGGTTCTTTGGAAGATGTGTACAGAGTTGGGTTTAGGTGACCAGTGACCACCATTATCCCAGAGCAACTTAGAAGTCTCTGCTTCTTCACGAACTCATGAGATAACAAGGTCTAGCAGAGAGTCCACAGATGGTTGTAATTTCAAAGTAATGACAAGCATAAGCAATATGGTGAAATGTCGGCACTAGCTGGAACGTCGCATGAAAGTATCCGTGATTTCTATTGCTGTCACAGGTCCTACTGTTGCTTATGTGGTTTCTCACCTATTATGATGGGTTGAATTTCGTCCCTGCCTGCCACTACAAATTCATATGTGCAAGTCCTAACCCTAATAACTCAGAATGACCTTATTTGGAAATAGGGCCATTGCAGGTGTCATTGGTTAGGAGGAGGTCACGCTGGGGTATGGTAAACCCTGTTCCACCATGACTGGTGCCCTTACCAACAGGGGGAAATGTGGACGCAGACACACACACAGGGAGACCACCACGTAAAGATGAGAAGAGATGAGGAGAAGCATCAGTAACTCCCAGGAGCCAGGAGAGTGTCCTGAACAGCCTCAGAAGGAACCAGCCCTGCCAACACCTTGCTCTTGGACTTCCAGCCTCCAGAACTACGAGACAAAAAATTTCTGTTGTTTAGGACACCTAGTCTGTAGTGCTTTGTTATGGCAGCCCTGGTACACAAATATACCAAGTTCATAATTAAAGGAAATGTTAAATTTCCATTAGAGGTTAGTGAAAATAAAAATGTATTTTTTTCCCATCTGAGTTCATAGATCTCCTGAATTCTGTCCATGGGCTCCTTGGTGGGCTTGAAGAGTTAACAAAGTAACCTTTGTAATAAATGCTCTCCCTAGATTTGCAGAGGAAAAGTTTGAGTTGTTTCCTTACACTGGGCCCCTGCAGCCCCTCACTTGGGGCCCAAATCTCACCAGGACCCTCCCTGCATAGCACTGGCACTCTCTGGCTGGGATCTTGAGCCAAATGTCATCAATAGAAGCCAGTTGGCTATTCCAGGGCCATCTGCTTCAAGGTATGGCGGTCCGGTGCCCACGGAAAGCCCCTGCCAGGCTCAGATTCCTCATCAATTTGGGACCCACTGTTTCCAGCACAGAACAAATGCCTCGCTCAGGCTAGCAATCCTGAATTTTTGAGTTCTTAAGCCAAATACATTTTTGTGTTGCCTTTAAGTAGAATTTTTTTTCATCTTATGCACTAGGTTTCTCCTTAGAAGTTTCTAGAAGGCAAATTAACTAGTCATCTTTCAAAAGCAATTTGGTGGGGGAGGAAGGAACAAATGACTCCGACACAGTGATGGATGTAACTTTTGGGATCCTTCCTCCTGGTCTAATAGCCTCTTTAAATATTAGACTAAAACGGCTCCTAGCTCTGCAGCCCATCTGGCGGGCGGGGTTTGATGGTTCGCTTCCCGAATGCCTCCCTGGCACATCGCATATTTTCATGCTCAGATGTTCATGATTAACTGTGCAACCATCTGAAGGTCACCGTGAAGCTGCTCAGTGCTCCCTAGGCCTGGTGATACCTCCAACTCCAAGCAGTAATATCCAACTTAACCCATCAGAAATTCATTTTCCAATAATGTCCGTCCTTAGTTATTAAAGTCGAATGGAAGGAAGAAAATTCTTCGGGTGAATAGAGTTGGAAATAGATCTTAGACCTCATTTTCAGAAACTTAAAAAATGAAGCAAATGATGTGCTCTCTGTTAATAAGAATATCCACACTGTCAGAGATGAGCGTGATTCTTCCCAGCCCGCGTGCAAACATTCGGAACCCGGAGATGAGTTCCTGAAACACTCCCGGATCTCACTGATGAGTAGAAAATGTCTTACGTGTCCCTAAGTTCTCCTTTGCCTATTTCTGAGAATGACAATTATCATCCTCCTAAGTGAGTGCCACGTGGCTAAAACATCCGAATCAAATGCCCTTGGGGTGAATAGTACAGCTGTGATTATAAACCTGAAAGGTGGAGAGTGAGATGTGAGTCTCTGCTTCCAACACAACTGCCCTCTTGTCTCAGCTTTGCTGGGGAGATGCTGAAAGAGAAAGTAGCCAAAGGCTCTGACACCGAGACTCTTAGGAATGTTGCTTTCAGCTGGGCTGAGACACCATTCCTCCGGCCGGATGAGATAGGGAATCGGCAGGCCCTGCTTAACTCGAGTCAAAAGCCCCAGCCACCCTGAGCAAAGACAGGGTGTGGTGACAGAACAAGCTAAGACCTGTCTAAACCAAGATGGCAAGGAAGTTAGCCACTGCGTGGCCTTGCGGCTCATCACACCCCAGCTATACTGTCAGCAGGCTGAAGGGAGCTCCTGCCGATACCATAGCAGTTCTGGGAGGGAAACTGTAAGTAAAGAAAAGGGAGGGTTCTCGGTTTTAGGAAATCATCACCCCTTTCCAAGAAAGAACATGAATATTCCTGCCCTGCTTAGTTTATGACTAAGTGAGCTTAAATTAAAAAACAAAACAACAACAAAAAACAAATCCCCAGGTGCTATTCTCCTCAGCAGGGAGAACTAGCCTCTACTCTGTCCATGGTGTAGATCTGTATTTCCCAAATAAAGCTTGCTTTCGCTTGATTCTGTCGGCTCTCTCCCGAATTCTTTCTCTCGCAAAGCCAAGGACTCGCGCAGACTGCAAGTGGATCCCAGCATCGGGAACCACTTTCCCGTAACGCCGACGCCCCTACCTGAGGGCCTGGCCTCTATGACGTAGCCCGTGGTGGGTGTGTTGCCAGCATGTCCCTCGGTCCACTGCAGGGTCAGCTCAGAGGTGGACTTGGTGACCAGGACATCTCTGGGGGAACCCGGGGACCCTGTGGGATGACGAAGAGAAGGGAGGGTGGACGTGTGCACGCAGGAGTGCATCATCCCCTGCATGGGGCCATGTCACAGCACAGGGTCAGATCCATCAAGGCCTGGGTCTCTGGGCAGGTTACTTAACCTTGCTCAGCCACGGCTTTTCGTCTTAAAACGGGGAGGCTCTCAGAGGACCAGGAGGGGAGATGTGTGCAGGGTGCTCAACACTGCGCCAGGACCTCATGGGCTCCATGAACATCAGCACCACTGCCTGCGGCCTCAGAGTGCAGAAACAAAGGCCAAAACCATTGGCTGAGCAGGACGTGAAATGGCCCTTCTTCAAGATACGGAAACTTTTAAATTTTCTTGTTTATTTTATTTCAAAAATCCAGTTCACTTATGTTTTTCCCAGAAAAACAATACAGGCTTAATGCCTAAGAGTTTGCTCATCTGTGTGTAACAAGCGCCCCTGCAGAAGTTCACATGCACGTGATCGAGGACTCCCACATTGCCCAAACGTCCCTGAGTTCGTGGCGGCTCGGAGTCGCCAACACTGCTTTGCTGAGACGGCGGACAAAACCCCAGCCCAGGGACAAAACCCCAGCCCAGGGAACAGGGCCAGAGGCTCAAGCTGGCACCGACGCGGAACCTCTGGAGTTCCACTTACCCTCGGCGGGCCCCGCCGTGACATTGGCTTGGAGCTCGGGCCCGTAGGTAATGGTCCTCGCTTGGACACGGAAGAAGTAGGTCACGCCCTTCGTGAGGTCCCGCACCTTGAGCCAGCGCTGCCAGTTGCCCCTCACTTCCACGGTCACCACCTTGCTCACGCCTGGAACCGCCAGAGGCAAAGGAGAGAGAGGAACTTGGCTCAGCCAGGGGCTGAGCCCATCTGTGCTGCTGCAATAACAAGGGAGCGGTCCCCACAGTTTGCGAGGAAGTATTTCTTACAATTAGGAGGGGTTTACATGGTGATAATAGCCAATTTTCAGCACAGATAAGTGTAATTAGAGCTTAAGCTTGATAAGTGGCGCTGACAAAGGAAAGAGCGGAAGCCGCAGCACTGAGAGGGAGGAGCCCGCCCCACCACTGGCGCCAGGAGGGAGGGACACCCCGCCGGTGGGCGCTGGGCAGGGGCACGGCCCACCTGTCTCCAGGATGGGCTTGGCTCTGAGGGGTACAAAGTCCTGTGCCACTGGCATGGTGACTGCCAGCTCCTGACATAGTCACAGGGAGAGAAGAGGATGAAAGAGAAGCAGGGGGATTTAGTTAGACCCCACGAGGGGCCTGCAGCCAGTCTGTGGCCGACGGGCGCCAGCAACTTGAGCAAGGATGAAGAAAAATATACTCACTGCTGCAAGCACAGGGGCCTTGGGTCAGAGGATGATGACAACACAGAGACAAACGTTCTCACATATGCGTATGTAAATGAGTGAATAACGTAAAAGTCTCACTGGTTGTATTAAGTAGAAATAGATAATTGAGATTTAACATTTTTTGGGGAAAATATATACTGAAAATTATGCATATATAGCATTTCCCAGAAGGAAAACTGAGGTTCTTTGGTTAAATAAGTTTGAAAATGATGCATTTTTTTTAAAAAAATGTTAAGTAAGTTCTCAACTTCTCAGAGCTTTTAGTAGACTAAAACCTATCGGATGTCTCCTGCAGGAAGAGGCGGAGGAGGGAGGTGGGATTTCCAAGGCAGGGCTCGCCTCCATGGGCGTCCTGGAGCAGAGCTGTGCTTGGTGGACGTGCCTCCTGCCCCGGCCCCGCTGGCGGCCCCGCGTCCCATGCCAGAGCAGTGTAGCCTCGTCAGCACCTTTGGGACTACAGCGGCCTTGACTTCAGAACAGAACAAAGTGCCTTTTAAATACGAAATAGACCCACCTTTCAAAGCCATCAAAGCCAATTTCTCTAATCCTAACGACCTACTAGCTGGTTCGCTGTTTTCATGCTATGCCTTTTATAAAATATTTATTCAGCTAAATTATTTCCTTCCAAATTATTTCAGAGAAGTTTTGGCTACTTTTGAGTGACCCTCCGAATCTGAGTTTTTCTGTAGAGAAATGGGGCGTTTCTGCCCAGAGAGTCTGCCCCAACCTCGTACACACGGTGACTGTCACAGGCAAATGAACTGGGTCCTGCCCGATGTACAGTCATGCCAGACAGCAACTCCTTCTTTGTTGTTAAAAATGCCTTCATTTTCCTGGAGCAAAAACAGACCCGTGTATAGAGTCTCTAAATTCCGTCCCAGTAGGAGCCAGAGCCAGTCTGGCCTTCCCCGCTCCCGGCTTGTGTGTGTCAGAATTTTATTTATTTAATCAATTTTT